>NC_051177.1:6320048-6580047 GCF_013339695.2 Rhipicephalus sanguineus
CAGAAAGGACACCGCTCGAGGCTCCAAATCTCAGCAGACTTCTAGAGTTTTGTCTGAGCAACACATACCTCACGTTCCAGAAAAAGTTCTTCAAACAAGTCCATGGAACCGCAATGGGAGCCTCGATCTCAGTCACCGCAGCGAACTTGGCAATGGAGTCACTGGAGTCCCGTGCCCTGCCTAGTTTCAACCCACGTCCAAGGGTATTCCTACGCTACGTGGACGACTGTTTCTCAGTGGTTAAGAAGTCTGCTTTGAGCGCTTTTCTTCTGCACCTTAATAGCATGGATCCAGCCATACAGTTCACGACAGAGGAAGAAGTTAATGGTCGTCTGCCATTTTTGGACGTGCTCGTGAAACGCGACTGCAGTAGATTGTCGTTCAGTGTCTTCAGGAAGGAAACTCACACTGGCAAGTACCTAAGTTTCAGCTCTGTGCACCCGATGTGTCAGAAGAAGTCGGTGGCCGCTTCACTTGTACGTAGGGCGGAGAAACGTTCCTCAACTCCGGAGAACCAAGCGGCCGAGCTAGCCACGATACGCCGTGACCTCTCATCTTCGGGCTACCCCAGTTCGCTCATTCAAGCTGTTAAAAAAAGAGCCTAGCTCATCCTACGCCAAATGACTCTCAACAACACAATGACAAGGGGAAGAGAAAAAGGATTCCTGTGCCGTACGTCCCCGGCATAAGCGAAAGTTTGTCCCGAATCCTTCGGGGGTATGAAGTCGACGTCGCTCACGTGCCTACGCGCAAGCTCAGACAAGCTGTGGGGACGGTGAAAGACAAACTCGATAAGGAGAAGTTCCCGGGCGTCGTGTACAGAATTCCTCGCGCCGATTGTAATCAAGTCTACATCGGTGAAACAGGCGGCTTTGGAAAAAGAATTAAACAGCACAGCTATGACGTGAAAACCAAGCACGTGGCAACTAACGCGCTAGCTGAGCACGCAGTGTCCACGAGCCATGACATCGACTGGGATAGCGCGAAGATAATAGAAAATAAAAGAACAAAATAGCTAGGCTTCATCTTGAATCCCTTCACATTCGGACGACCGATAACACGTTCAACTGCAACTCAGGCAATCTGCCCCCGATATACACTCGATGCTTACGTCACATCATCAAGCCCATATAACCCATGCCCCTTAAAACTTTCATTCGTTGTGAACAAGGCCCCCGTAGCGGGTCCGAAACGTCAATTTGTGTGTTTGTTTCAACGATTGGTCGGTGCTTGCCATTCCCACCTTAATAATAGTGTATTATAACATTTTTTTTTTCACAGAGACAAAGCAAGGAATACGTGCCAATACCCAGACTTATTGAATACGAAACCGTGCGATTACTATTCACTAAATGAAACTGTGACAGATATTTACACACGTCAATTTTAACGACGACCTGAGTGATGCCATCTCGAGAGAAAAATCACGTTGAAGGATTAGTACATGGGTATTTTCTCTTTAAGCGAAATTACTGAACGGCTCTCTTGTATATGACAGTAATTGTGGTGTGTACATTTAATAGTTGAGAGACCATATGTCTCAGCTTTTGTGTTCCGTAGTTTGTCCGTACTCTTTCATTGCAGTATGTTACGCGTCTAAAGCTGTATGTATGCTGTTTTCGAGAATATGCATCATTAAATGCGACCGCGTTAGTTTCATTCTGTCATAAATTTCGCTCGTTTTTGTATAAGATGTTGTCAAACGTTGATGTGTTGTGCTTGTGAAAGAGGGGGTTGGCATGCGTTCTAGGTCGAAGACCTTTGATTATACGTACTATTCTCTTCCGTAGTTTATGAATGCTTTGTTTGTTTGTTTTAGTGGACGCTCCCCATATTACTAAACCGTAGTGAATAAGCGAGTATACTAAACAATAGTACAGTTACCCAAATTTGCAAAAAATATCTGATCTTCCCGATTACACAATTGAGTGCGAAAGATCGGTGCGAACATTGCTCATGTCCAGTCGAGTGTTTCATGGAAGACCAAGAAACTTTTGGCATGTCACCCATTCAACCAAATCCCCTCGAAATTTTGCTTGAATGTCCCGCAGTACACTTTTATTTTTTTGGCCGAAAAATACCACCTTTTCGTTTTTTTCGGTGTTTAGTTCAAGCTTATTTGCATATAACCATAATGATAAGTGCTTAAGCCATCTGTTTGCTTACTTTTCTAAGCTATCCATATCATTGCCAGAGAAAAAAAAAACGTTTGTATCGTCGGCGTATAAAACCATGTCTGCAGTTAGTGGTATATTACCAATATCGTTTATATATAAGAGGAACAGCAGCGGGCCTATCCTTCAGGGACGCTGTACTTAATTTTATCCATTTTTGGTATTGCATGCTGCTTGTCGCAATACTGAAATCGATTTGTTAGATAACTGCTTATTAACTTGAGGGAAACGCCTCTTATGCCGTATTGATTTAATTTCACCAGGAGCATTTCATGTTTGATCGAATCGAAAGGCATTTTGAAATCAAGGAATATTCCAGGCGTGTAATATCTTTGCTGAAAATTATCTATTATTTTGTCCTTTATAGGCAGTAAAGCCTGCTCTGTACATTTTTTGTTCTGAGAACCGTATTGCTATTTTGTTCGCTTTCTTCGCTGCAAAAATTTGAGATTCGAACCTATAAGACTCCTTCTATAATTTTTGAAAATATGGGGAAGACCGAAATAGGTCTATAATTATTTAAGTCATTTTCATTACCACCTTTGTAATGATTGAGACCCTAGCACCATTAGCTTATCAGGAAATATTCCGGTGCTTAAAATCAAATTAGATATCTGCAAGAGCGGCAGACTAATATACTGTGAGACTGCTTTAAATGGCTCTGCTTTTATTCCATCAACACCTGCCGCAGACTTGTTAGGTAAATTCTTAATGAAAGAATGTATTTCAGATACATCGGTGGGGGCCAAAAAAATGATTTTTTTATATTTTTCTAATGTATGTAATCCTTGAGGTAATCTTTGAGTTTGTTCAGGGGTTTTATGTTTGGCGGCTGGCCACGGACGTTTTTTCTTCTTTTGCCCCTGCACGGACAGCGGGGAGTCGTTTTCGAGGGAGACTACCATATTTTTAGCCAATACTCCTCACACATAGGCAAAAGTGCTGTACTTCGCAGAATGACCATGTCGTCGTTCTGGAAGACCCTTTGCTGAAAGAAGTTGCGCCTGTTATGTAATCACCATCGCCCCTACACATCTAGTAGTCACATTTCGTGAATAAACGCCACTCCCTGCATGGCGCAGGCCAGATCATAATACGCTTAAAATGGCGTCCGTTGTCTCTCATCTGGATATTTATAATCGCCGGCCATCCATGGTGTCAGAGGTGAAGTAACGCAACGATATTAAGCATGGCGCTCATACAACCACCGATGCATTTCGAGCAGGGCAGCGATACGGCGGTAGCTTGGTCAGACTGGAGTCTGGAAAGCGGTGTATCAGCTTTATGAAACAGCGTGCGAATCCAGCACAAAACCAGAAGCAACACGGCGAGCACTGCTACTTCGTGTCATGGGCCCAACAGCGCAGAAAATTGTCGAGACATTCCGTTTTCCGTCGCCATCCGAAGGTGAGCAGAGAACCGACACGGTAGCTGCAATATTTGAGCGGTTCGACGACAGATATCATCCGTACAAAAACATGACGCAAGCGACAGCCATTTTGAACACCATGTGCCAGAAAGAGCACCAGCCCACTGACGAGTTCATTGCTGAACTTCAGCATCAAGCAGTAATGTGCGACTTCGGGGACAAGCATGGCCGCCTCCTAGGCAACAGGATCATCGTTGGCATTCTAGACGCAACGCTTCGACAAAGGCTGTTCCCCAAGAGAAACTTTACAATGGTGAAAATCATCGCCACTTTCAGAGCGGCAGAAATCTCAAAGCAACATGTGTCCTCGCTAACAAGGACTGTGGATGGACAAGAATCGAATGTGGACAACTTGAGCAGAAAGGGCAAGCTAGGTATTTGATTGAAAATGACTTGAGGGTAGTGCAAGCGGACAAAGAAGGGTTTTTGGTTGTTCTACCAAAGACTATGTACGTAGAAAAAGCCTCTGCAGCTATGCAGAAGTGCTTTATAGACTGTGAAGTGAGTGTGGAAAGCGTAAAGAAGAAGGCTGTCGAGCTACTAAAGAAATGCAACCTAGAAAAACTTGCTTGTGATGTTAGGAATTCAAAAGGAATGAAATTGACGGCGTTTTTCAATGCAAAAACCCGTAAGCAAGAGGTCCCTTTTAGGCCTATTGTTTCAGAGAATGGGGCGTGGCAGTGCCTCGTTGCTGGGTACCTGCAAGAGATGTTGAAATCCTTCAAAGTGAATGATCCTTTTTTTGTTGGCTAATTCTGATGGCCTTACGAGCTTTCTGACACCAGATAGCAGAAGAAACAGCTGGGGTATCAGCATAGATGCTCAAGATTTGTATTACGCGTTGCCGCACGTGCCTTTAATGCAATGTGTCCGAGAGTGCATAACGGAAAATAACGATGAAGTGATGTTTCGCAACACGTGCGGGATGCCCGTCGGGTCATTTCTAGAGCTACTGTACTTTTATTTAGAGAACACTCACGTGAGATTCGGGGAAAAAACGTTCATCCAGGCAAAGGGACTTTGCGTCGGGTCGAAGGTAGCCCCGGTCCTCAGTAACATATTCATGGGCAGCGTAGACCGTGACTTGGCATTGTGCTTACAAGGTGTAGTCTACAAAATTCACAGATATGTGGACGACTACCTAATTTTGGGGTGCGATGTGCACAAGGAGGACTTCAGGAAAACGGTATTAAATGCAGTTAATTCTCTGGGAAAGGGATTAGCATTTACATCTGAAGCACCGGTTGGAAAGAAACTGCAGTTTTTAGATCTGAATCTAGAGTTTTTGGCAGACCACGTGTGTTGGTCCTTTTTGCCTAGAACTGGGAAACCGCTCATGAATTTTGCTTCAAATCATTCAAGGCTGGTCAAGAATGGAATTGTCACAAATTGTTTTCGGTCTGCTTTGTTAAAATCTTGTGTTCACACTGCTCATAGTTCGTTTCAGGAACAGGTTGCTCGGTTCCTGGATGCAGGGTACCTGTTTTCCGTGGTGTTGGCTGTAGGTATCAGGCTATTAAAGAAGATAAAACAGGGAACGGGACCAGGTTTGGAAACAGGTGGGCAGACTGATTCTAGCTCTAAGGTGGTAGCAATCCCTTATGTACACGGGCTATCACATAGGATCAAAAAGGTAGCCGGAAGTTACGATGTGAAATAGTCCGATACAAAATCGGAGGAGTATGCGCGTTCGTTAACCAAAAACGTGACGGACTGAGCAGTGTACAAAAGTGTTGTAGCATTAAACAAAAGCTCCAGTTTGTTGAATGTGCAAATAGTATGTGGTGTATAGTATTCCTCTGACGTGTGGACATGTATATGTGGGGCAGACTGGCAGATGCATTAACACGAGGCTAAGGGAGCATATGTCGAGTCTGAAAGGTCGCCCCAGCGCATATTTAGCACTGCATTGCAATGAGTGCTCATGCTCGCCTTGTTTTGATAAATCTACTTTGGAGTACAGGCATGGGAACCGAACATCAAGAGAAATAATGGAGGCCTATCACAGTGACAGGCTGAAAGAAAAGTGTGTTAGTCTCCCATCTGTTGCCCTGCTTGAGAAGGAAATTTCGCTCTTGTCTGTTGTTCAATGAGCATATGATAAGATTCGCGATGTGCGCAATTCAAATGAACCTTTGTGATCAGAGTGCGCAGTTCCGAGTGTTTTTAAGTGAACGTTTCTCAAAAAATAAACCAGTACAGCACTGCACGGGCCGTGACTCTCGGCCCGGGCCCGGGCCCGGAACCTTTGAAGTTTACCCGCCCGGGCCCGGCCCGGTGACTCAAAGCAAGACCCGGGCCCGGCACGAACCCGAGAAAATATTTCGCTTACCCTGCCCGGCCCGGCCCGACCGCAGATCGGGCCCGGCAGGGGCCCGAGCCAATAATCTAGGCGGTGTTGCCCGTACATGGAATCGACAGCGAGGTGTTTTAAGGGGCAAATGACTACGCTTTGTTGGTGCGTGCTTCGCTGACAATTATGCTTTAACCTATGGTAACTTGTAAAAAAGGGCTCACGGTGGAAACATGTAGTTGAGCGGGGTATTTTTTCAGCAAATACAATAGGGATCATCAAGAGTGTTTTGTAGCAGATATTGTAGTAAGGAAAGTGAATTACAGCATGGGTTAAGTTTTGACAGGGAGCGCAATAAAAGTGAAGACAGGCAACAGTACGCTTTGTTTTTATTGCACTCTGCATTGAAATTTAAATGTTCTAACGACAAAGTAAGTTGTGCACCGTTCTGGATAACCTGCCTTCAGCATTGTAGCGCCTTGACACAGCAAGAGAAATAGACGAAAAAAAGCCATATTTATTACCTTTCATGTAAATAGACTAACCTAGATAAAAATGATAACGAACCGTGTGCACCGCGTGTGCTGTTTGAAATATGTATATAAGCAGCCCAAACGAAGAAAAAACTATTTGTCGAAGCATATTTTTCATATATATATCACACCACTGCTAGTACTGTTTCCTTGTGGCATAGTTTATAGTTTATTTTTCTTCATTTTATTGTCCCAAAAATCATATTATCAAGAAATTTCGGCTTGAAGCACGCCATGCGCTGTTGCATCCCATATAAAGTTTCTTGCACTGCTTGCGCTAGCCGCAGGGGCGCACATCTGCCTTGCGGATTGTGAAGGAGTCAGCAGTCGTTGTTCTTATGTTCCACCACTGCAGTAAATTTAGAATGTATTCCTCTGCAAAATGAACATAGCAGCTGTACCTCACCCCTTCATTTCTTTCATTCCCGATCATCGTGCCACTCTTCAATATCATCTGTAAAACTCCTTTTTTTTACTAAAATGGAAAATAAATGAAACAGGGGTTGTTACCATTGCTTTGGTGCCCTTTCCACATAGTTGTTAGGATAAAAAAGAAGAAACAAAAATAATATATATATATATATATATATATATATATATATATATATATATATATATATATATATATATATAGCTCCTCTTTGGGGGCTTCTCCTTGCAGTTTTCGGCAGTGTATGTTATGCCCGGTTTGCACCATGCTCTTTTTTTTTTCCACATTATAATGGTGTATGCCTTCCTAACGGTGTTTTACCCGTAGAGGGTGGCCATTGCGCTACGCGAGTACGACTGGCAGGAGGTGGACGAAGCGATTTCGGTCTAATTTCGGGGTTTGTTCCAGTTTGGTTATAAAGGCGCGAATTAGCTTCTCGACGTTTACTCATTGGATGCATATGGTTCGACGTAAGGGGGACATCACCCGGTACGGTGGACTTATGCTATTCCTGCACATTCCAACGCTGTTGCGGCAGTATCATGTAGCTCTCGCACTATATAGCGCAGGGGTCTCAAACACGTGGCGCTCGGGCTGCATGCGGCCAGTGGATCTCTCGCTAGCGGCCCGAGGCCCGCACATCGACGATCTTCGTCCAAATTTTTTTTCTTTGTAAGTACGTTCCTGAGCTACATAGACATGACAGATCGAAAGCATTTTTTTTTTTCGTGAGGCAGCCGCTGCAGTCAGCGACGGCCAAATCCCCTTCAGAAATGACCCATACATGAGGTATAGGAAATGTCTTCTTTCAAATGGCAACGTGAGCTGACATTTTGTACAACCCCCCCCCCCCCGCCTCCCTGATCCTCGCTCCTACCTTCGTCACTGTCCTGGCCCTCGAGGGAGTAAATTTTCGTGAATGCGCTCCGTTAGCTGAGGTGAGTTCGATAACCCTGATAAAGCATAGCTGTACGAAAGCTCAGACGTTAACAATGTGGGCACACAAAGCAGGCTGTGCATGTCCATGCCACGTCACATGACCACTTGGAGCCTGAGACGGAAAAAGAATGTGTGTTTATAGGGATTCTATGTAACGATACCCCGCGCACTCCTTGCATGCGTCTTAGTGAAAGGCTGGAACTTTCAAGAACGTTCCCCGCTTTGGAGCTCTGTGGTCGTTCTTGAGATTATAAGTTAGATGTATAAACTTATATTACATTTATTACTGCGATTACAAAATAACAATTCGCATATAAAATAATAACGAATGCAGTTAATAAACGACCGAATAGTGATATGTCAACTATGTGAGCGCCTGGTCTATTAACTTTAAAGTCGCCCGTTTCAGATAAATAAGGTAGCCTTTACGCAAGAAGCAAAAGTAGTTCATTACTTGACCCTCAATAAAACTTCTCCAAATAGCCTGCCCGAGATAAAACAAGCGTTTTTTTTTCGAGATAAAATGTGGAACATAAATATGCACAACGTATGTGTAACACACTTAAAGGGACACCAGGGATGTAGGCTGAAATTTTTTTTCGGGTGGCGGCACCTCCTTAATTTAAAGTGGGGGCCTTCTCCTCGTCTGGTCTGTTGTTTTCGCCGGCGCTGTTCTACTACGACACTGTCGAAACCATCAGAGCAACAATGACAAAAGCATTGTCCAAAGGCAAGGAACCCGCAGCGGGGCTAATGAACCCCAGAGCAACTCGAATCAATGGCCTCCTTTCTCCAGCAGTATGGAAAGAAGGATAACAACGCTTATTCCAGCTCTTCCCAGCACTTTGTTACCTTCACTCAAGCCTGCAGGCACAGCACAAACACAGACCAGCATGTTTGACACCTGCCTCCTTTAACCAAAATTGTGCCAGTGTGGTTTTCGCATGGAAAGAAATGGGAGAAAGCAGTCGTAACCAAGGTAGGCCTAGTGGCACGGAGATATTCTGTACAGCAGCCAGTGGTCAATCGCACATGCGCAACCGAACCACCAACGAGTGTGGCACCACCAAGTGACCACCAGTCAACACCTCAAGACTATTATCCGGTTCAGACAACAAAAGAAAATGAGCGCACCACTCCTCGCACCCAAGACCTCTGCCTGACCGTGCTTCCGACATAAGAACGATGTCACGATACGCACTCCCGAAAAAGACACGCTCCGGAAGGCCAGTGAGAATCCCTTCAAGAGTCCTTATGTGATCAAATTTCGTCTCTTGCTTTTAAATGCGAAGCATTTCTTAGCGAACCTCCGGCACTTTGGCCGTTTCTATCTACGTATCTATCTAGCCGCCTACGTCTGGGCGCTCTCCTAGTCGTCCCATAACTTGTAATATACCAAAATTGGCACAGCAGGGGATCAGTGTATGACGAACACGATTCACTGGTCATGACATGAATAACGCAAAATACCTGTCGCGTATGTCATGAAATCCTTTCTCTCAGTCACGTGTGGCACATACCTGTAAGCCAGAGTTAATGTTACGCGGGTATGTGCCACAGGTGATACAGAGTCTCAACCAACACAGTAGCCACGAACACACACATTGACACGCAAGGAAAGTGATAATAATAATAATTATAGGGGTTTTATGTCCGAAAACCACGATATGAGAGACGCCGTAGCGAAGGGCTCCGGAAATTTTCACCATCGGGTATTTTTTAACGTATGCCGAGATCGCACAGAACACGGGCATCTAGCATTTTGCCTCCATCGAAATGCGACCGCCGCGGCCGGGATCGAACCCGCGACCTTCGAGTCAGCAGCCGAGCACCGTAACCGCTATACCACCGCGGCAGACACAAGGAAAGTGAGGAAACTGAAGACAGAACACCCCTAAAAGAAGCTTAACTACCGTCCACTCGTCCACGTGGTACGCAACGTGCACGACGTGGATTACGCAAAAACCGGCGTGAATGCTTCCTAAAATAAATCTGCTGAGAGAACCAGGCCTCTCATCATTACCGGTGACTTCAACATTGATTTATCAAGACCCATCAACGCTTGGTCCTTATACTGCGTGAAAGGGATTGGATGTGGAGAGCGCATCAAAATACCTCGTTGCCATGTCCACGACAGGAGGCATCATAGATCATTTCATCGTAAGAGACATCCAGGATTTCCACCAGCTGCACTGTACTTCACACTTCACTACATTAGGCTCCTCATAGCCGCGATCACGAACGGATCCGATTAACAAGTCCGGTCCAGCTGCTGCTGCTCACTGATCACGGTGAGGATGACCTTGTTCAAGAACTGTCAAGAACCCCTTCAACACATACACACGGGTTCGTGAAACGTGCGTGCACTCTCCTTCACAACGGACGAGTATAAGCATAACAACTGTAACTCTGACTGCAACGTACGTGCAGTGCGCCTGCACGTGCCACTCGGCTGTGTATATATCTGGAGAAACTTTCTTGAACGAAGCTTGTTTGCCAGTAACGCTTGTCCTGTGCATCTGTGTTCCTTCTTTGTCTTGCTCGAATTCGCGCTATCCGGTATTGAAGAATATAAGCACTACATATAAGCTTACCGCGTCTGTTGTTGGTAGCACCCATGGTGCTGTTACCATCGTTACGCAACTATAAACAACTGGTTATATAATAGATATGCGACTCTTCAACCTATGAGCGTGCCTTTACCACTTGCACATTTCTCTAGCGTCATTCCGTAACGTATCGCTCAATGTGAAAAATTACGCCAGTCACGATAACGCGCATGCTTCGCATAACATCAATTCCCACGCTGCCAAATTTTTTTATCAGTTCTTGTGGGGCCCCGTGTTATGTAATCAATAGCGTCCCCTACTCATGTAGTCACATTTACTGAACAAACGGACTATTCAACGCAGAAATTTGGGCTAGTTGGTGGGTGTAGAACTTGTGCATCTTAGCAAAGAGCAATAGGGCAAACACAGAAGAAAGAGACACCGGCGCTACGTGTCTCTTTCTTCTGTGTTTGTTCTGTTGCGCTTGCTGAGATGCACAAGTTCTACTGAATAAACGCCACTCCCAGAGTGGAGCAGGCCAGATCCTAATACGCTCAACATGGCGTCCATTGTCTCTCGCCTCGATCGCGCCTCATCTTCATGTTCGCAGGCCATCCAGACAGAACAGCGCGGATGACACACTGCGCCGCACTGAGCTCTTTAGGTGGTTCATGACCTCCACGATTAGCTCCGGCGTCTCAAATGAGCGCCGCAAGAAAACAGGGGCTGCTCTTTAAATCAGCGCGACATTTTAAAGGCTCACTGAAGGAAAAAACTTTTGTTACCGTATTGGTAAATTGCTCTTTCGCAATATCAAAATCGCCGCGCTTGCCGCGAGAAGACACTTGGTAAGCGCGAAAATGCGCAAAAAAAAAGACACGGGTGGTGACGCCACTTCTAGGTTTTTGCACCAATCGCCGTGATGTCATCCGTTTTGAAGGTGTCTACTAGTGCTTACGCAGAGTTCTTATTAGGTAAAATGAAGTAGGAAGTCCTCTGTGGTGGCCATAGACGTAACATACCAAGTCTCAGAAATTTCGTTGAGCCAATGTCGCCAAAATACGAAAGCTAAATACACTTTGAAATCTGTGAAGTAGCGCGGGCAGATTGCGGCGCGAAATTTAAAAATGTCACTTTGTCTTTCATTTGCTGCTCTATTAATAAAGTTATGACGGGGAAATTTACCTCATTAGAGTTTTCAGAGCAAAATTCATGAATCGAAACTGATTCGCTGTTTCACTTTGGTGTCCCTTTAAAAGAGATGGTTGATCCCTCCGTCATAGGAATCGTATAACACGAAAGTGAAACGTTTCGTCGCAGAAATAGATTGCTTTTAGTGCATTGGTATATGTACATTGTCTTGTACAATGGTTATTGTTGCTTGGCAGATACAGCACCGCTTGATGTGGACGCACCCACGTTGACATCTAGTGGCGCATCTCCGTACCGACGACTAACGCCCATGATCATGATTTGACGATTGCGGTAGCTGAAGTTGTCAACATATATCGGGACACCGCATATGATGAATCGCGCGCGAAGATGGCATCAACAAGCGCATAGTAAACACTGATACTCGATATGCACTCCTTTAAAGCGTCGTGAAACGCGAAGACGAGCGCGACGAGCATCGTGTCTTCCCTCTAACTTGGCCTTCAATTCTCGCAGGGCAAGCGGGGCGAGCGAAGTACGCGGTGCGACAGCCAGGCGAGCGGTGGAGAGCTATTTTTCGATATAGATGGATGCTATGAGCGAGGCTTGGGCTAAAGCCAAGCCTCGCCGTGTGTTAAAACGTTGATCAAATTACACTTATCCTATTGGAAACGCGCGTAATGGGACGGTCACAGCAGCGGCGCGTTCCCGTAGCTAATTCCTGAGGCAACGAAGTTTTTTTCTTTGGAGCACGGTGGCACACATGTCGCCACCTCGATATAAAGGGGGCGATCATAGTATCCATCCATCCATCCATCCATCCATCCATCCATCCATCCAAGAGCACTGTGAGAGGAAAGTTTGAAAAATAAAAGGCGCGTTCATGTAGCCGCCGTTGTTTCTTTGGCGGTAGCACAGTAGGCTAAACGCCCGCCAGCCATCGTCGCGGACCGAGAGGTCGTGGGTTCGACTCCTGTCAACGTAACCTTGGTCTTATAGTTTCTCTTCTTTCCCATCTGATGGTGTTCATTTTGCTGACATACTTCCGTGACGGAAAAAGCTCATGAACGTCTTGGTAGACCCCGACATAAAACTTTCGTGTTAGAAACCATGCTGTTGTAGTTGGGGCTCTTGTTGACGGCGCCCACAGTGCAGACTATGATGCACCACGCTATTTACAAAGCAAATGACACTGCCGCAATTCATCACGGAAGCAACTTGATGCGGGCGTACAAAGGGTGGCGTGCGTCCCTTTCTCGGCAGTGCATTTTTGGAGGTCACGCATGTTTACAACATCACACAGGGGATTAGGCGGCACCCACGGAACCTTCGTTGAATGGCCGTATTCTACGTACGCTGCGTACGAGAGCACCCTTTACGTTCGAAAAGTAGACGCGGGATCAGCTTTCCCGAAAAGGAACATGTCCCTGCACACGTACGCCTTTCCGGTAGGTGTCCCCTCATTAAAGGACCTGAGTGCCCGTGTGTCGCGGCGTATAAAATGATGCAAAGGCTAGGTGCTGCTCGGGCTGGCACCCAACACGCCGCTCCGTTGCCTTGAGGAAGTCACAGCTGCAGGATGCATACAACATCTCTTCAGACGCAAAATTGTTCCAAAAGCCGGGTGAATTCATGATTATAGGAGTTTTGCTTCGCCTTAACAGTGATAAACCAAGTGACATAGGCGTTGCACCACCCATGCGCCGATGAACACCTCTGCGCAGGGCACAACTTCGACCTATACAATGCGACGACGCTGGCTCGTGAAGGAAGGTGGAGAAAAGTGAACTCCTGCAGTCGTGGTTCATTTGTCTTGATCCATCGGCTTGCCAAAAAAAAAAAACACGGTTGATCCCTCCGTCATAGGAATCGGAATAACACGAAAGTAAAGCGTGCCCTTACAGAAGTAACTGAATGCTTACTGTACATTGATGTAAGAGAGTTCGCACAATGTATATTGATGTCTGGCAGCTTATGGCGCCGTTTAACGTGTATGCACCCACTTTGATGATTGGTGGTACATCTCCATCCCGGCGACTAACGTCCATGTTAAATGACTAAACAAACCCTTGTGGTAGCTGTAGTAGTTAACGATGAAAGCGTAATCAGAGAACGAGGTGTGATAGCCAGAAGAGCGTCGCATATTGGACGCAGAACTTGGTCGCCATCCCGCGGCATGTTAAGATGTGATTGAACACCACGGCTGGACTAGAGGGAAACGCAAAGCGCGTCGTGCCGCACTGGCAGCCCGGCCGCGATTTTTCTCGGGGCGATTGCGTGAGCATGGAACGCGGTCAACCAGGTGAGGCAGGCGCGCGTCACAGAGCTATTTTTGGTTTGTATTAGCGCGATGCTGAGCGACGCCGAGGCTTTTACGACGCTTGGGCAAAGGTCGCCACCTCGTGGTGTGTTAAGGCATTGACAAAATTCAACTTCTATTGAAAACGCGCCGAATGGGAGGGACGCGTAACGCGTTGCAGGTGCTAGTCGCGGAGGCCACAGCAATGATGAATTACTTTACCTTACCACTCCCAGAGGTCAACACCACCCAGCGACCGGGAGAGTGGTGGATATAAAAGGCGCGTTCGTAAAGCCTCCAGAGTTTGTGTCCGTGGCGCAGTCAATAAAGTGATCGGTGCGTTTGAGAAAGGTGCTGCGCACGCTCCCTGACACACCGGTGTGGATTTCTGTGGTCGATGAGTTAATCTGCACGAAACAATTTTAATCTCGTGTTGGCCAAAGCGTGGCCGACGCGTTTTATGTATGTAACCAGTGACTTCAAATGTGTAAGTCGGGAATAAAGAAAAAAAAAGTGACCGTGGCGCAGTGGATAGAGTGCCCGGCATCTGTTGTTGCGGACCGAGCGTTCGTGGGTTCGATGCCCGTTGACGGTACCTTTTTTTCTTTGCCATCTGATTGTGTATATTTTGTGACGTCATTTCCGTGACGGAAATACGTCACTGAAGTCTTTGTGGACCCCGGCATAAAACATTTTCGTGTTAAAAAACCGCGACCCCTACCGGACATTTACAAGGGCATATGAGACTTGTGGACTGGTCGATCTCCGCTCATTTGTTGCCAGCGTATTCTGAGAATGCCACCTGCATAGCGGGCGAAATGTCTACGTCATATTGGTAATAATTGCAGTGTTAAGTGAGAGTAAACCTTTTACAATCTCGTTAGACGCCGGTGACGTGATGAACTCAGCCGTCACTCTCGCCTCTGTTTAGAAGGGGCGGGGCAATTATATTTTAGGGCGAAGTTTGCGAACTGTGACCTGCGCATGATTGGACACATATCGAAGTCCCCCGTTTCCCATATAGAGAATCTGGTGACATGAGAGGTTATTGAAGCTCAGGCCATCTTCCTTCTCAGCACTCAGTAGTCTAGTGCAGTATCGCATAGAGGCTGAACCTATAAGAATTTAGCGTTGCCCAGTGTCGCCACACCACGAGCATTAAAGATTGGCCGAGTTGGTGTGTCGTACTTCACCTGGTACAGCGCATCACGAGACAGCAAAGAAGAAACGGCCGAGGAGGCCAACACAAAAGCACAGAGCGCTTACTTCCAACCGATTTTTATTGACAAATTGCATCAAATGTATAGCCTTGCGCAAGCATCCGTACGTCACGCCAATATGAGACGGCACCATCACTACCTAAGAGAGTAAGTTGCATAGAAGGTTCGCCTGATTGAGTAAAGGCATTTCATATGCAGATAAGGCCAGCAAAGGGGCGCTGATGCACGTGATCCCAGCCCTTGATATTACGATATACACACTATTACAATGTGCACAAAGCAATTACAGGGACCCTGAGTTACATCACATTGCAGTGTTGAAAAAGCACCCGTCACCAGTCACGCGAGAAATTATAGAAGCGGTTTATTATATACCTATATATATATATTGATATGCCACCGGCCCCTCCGTGAAAAAAATTTTTTTCGCTACGCCACGTCTCAAAGACTTTTTGTGCTTGCTTTGTTTGCGCGCGACTGTGAGGCGTCTAGGATCAAGGTTCTCGCTGTTTCTGTGTGCAATTGGCATGTGATACCCGGGAAGAGAATCGCAGGGAGCTGGTCACCATGTAGAACTCGTTTTCGCGCTTGCTTTGTTCCCGCGCAAATTTAAGGCCTTTAAGGTTTTCGCTGTTTCTGTTTTGCACTTGCCATGTAATACCCGGGTGGAGTATTCGAGGCAGTTGGCGTTCATCTAAAAATCGTTTTTGCGCTTGATTTGTTTGCGCGCGAACTTCAGGCGTCTAGGATGACGCTTTTCGCTGTTTCTGTTTTGCGATTGCCATGTAATACCCGGGTGGAAAATTCCAGGAAGTTCGCGTTCATTTTGAACTTGTTCTTGCGCTCGATTTGTTTACGCGCGAATGTGAGGCGACTAGGATTAAGGTTTTCGCTGCTTCTGTTTTCCAATTGCCATTTAATACCCGGGTGGAGTATTCGAGGCAGTTGGCGTTCATCTAAAAATCGTTTTTGCGCTTGATTTGTTGTGCGCGAATGTAAGGCGACTAGGATGAGGCTTTTCGCTGTTTCTATTTTGCAATTTCAATGTAATACCCGGGTGGAAAATTCCCGGCAGTTGGCGTTCATTTAGAACGCGTTCTTGTGCTTGCTTTTATTGTGCGCGCAAATTTGAGGCGTCTAGGATTAGGGTTTTCGCTATTTCTGTTGTGCAATTGCCATGTAATACCCTGGTGGAGAATTCCAGGCAGTTGGCGTTCATCTAGAACTCGTTTCTGTGCTTGCTTTGTTTGTGCGCAAATTTGAGGCTCCTAGGATTAAGGTTTTCTCTGTTTCCGTTTTCCAATTGCCATGCAATATCCGGGTGGAGAATTCCAGGCAGTTGGCGTTCATCTAGAACTCGTTTCTGTGCTTGCTTTGTTTGTGCGCAAATTTGAGGCTCCTAGGATTAAGGTTTTCTCTGTTTCCGTTTTCAAATTGCCATGCAATATCCGGGTGGAGAATTCCAGGCAGTTGGCGTTCATCTAGAACTCGTTTCTGTGCTTGCTTTGTTTGTGCGCAAATTTGAGGCTCCTAGGATTAAGGTTTTCTCTGTTTCCGTTTTCCAATTGCCATGCAATATCCGGGTGGAGAATTCCAGGCAGTTGGCGTTCATCTAGAACTCGTTTCTGTGCTTGCTTTGTTTGTGCGCAAATTTGAGGCTCCTAGGATTAAGGTTTTCTCTGTTTCCGTTTTCAAATTGCCATACAATATCCGGGTGGAGAATTCCAGGCAGTTGGCGTTCATCTAGAACTCGTTTCTGTGCTTGCTTTGTTTGTGCGCAAATTTGAGGCTCCTAGGATTAAGGTTTTCTCTGTTTCCGTTTTCCAATTGCCATGCAATATCCGGGTGGAGAATTCCAGGCAGTTGGCGTTCATCTAGAACTCGTTTCTGTGCTTGCTTTGTTTGTGCGCAAATTTGAGGCTCCTAGGATTAAGGTTTTCTCTGTTTCCGTTTTCAAATTGCCATGCAATATCCGGGTGGAGAATTCCAGGCAGTTGGCGTTCATCTAGAACTCGTTTCTGTGCTTGCTTTGTTTGTGCGCAAATTTGAGGCTCCTAGGATTAAGGTTTTCTCTGTTTCCGTTTTCAAATTGCCATACAATATCCGGGTGGAGAATTCCAGGCAGTTGGCGTTCATCTAGAACTCGTTTCTGTGCTTGCTTTGCTTGTGCGCAAATTTGAGGCTCCTAGGATTAAGGTTTTCTCTGTTTCCGTTTTCCAATTGCCATGCAATATCCGGGTGGAGAATTCCAGGCAGTTGGCGTTCATCTAGAACTCGTTTCTGTGCTTGCTTTGTTTGTGCGCAAATTTGAGGCTCCTAGGATTAAGGTTTTCTCTGTTTCCGTTTTCAAATTGCCATGCAATATCCGGGTGGAGAATTCCAGGCAGTTGGCGTTCATCTAGAACTCGTTTCTGTGCTTGCTTTGTTTGTGCGCAAATTTGAGGCTCCTAGGATTAAGGTTTTCTCTGTTTCCGTTTTCCAATTGCCATGCAATATCCGGGTGGAGAATTCCAGGCAGTTGGCGTTCATCTAGAACTCGTTTCTGTGCTTACTTTGTTTGTGCGCAAATTTGAGGCTCCTAGGATTAAGGTTTTCTCTGTTTCCGTTTTCAAATTGCCATACAATATCCGGGTGGAGAATTCCAGGCAGTTGGCGTTCATCTAGAACTCGTTTCTGTGCTTGCTTTGTTTGTGCGCAAATTTGAGGCTCCTAGGATTAAGGTTTTCTCTGTTTCCGTTTTCCAATTGCCATGCAATATCCGGGTGGAGAATTCCAGGCAGTTGGCGTTCATCTAGAACTCGTTTCTGTGCTTGCTTTGTTTGTGCGCAAATTTGAGGCTCCTAGGATTAAGGTTTTCTCTGTTTCCGTTTTCAAATTGCCATGCAATATCCGGGTGGAGAATTCCAGGCAGTTGGCGTTCATCTAGAACTCGTTTCTGTGCTTGCTTTGTTTGTGCGCAAATTTGAGGCTCCTAGGATTAAGGTTTTCTCTGTTTCCGTTTTCAAATTGCCATACAATATCCGGGTGGAGAATTCCAGGCAGTTGGCGTTCATCTAGAACTCGTTTCTGTGCTTGCTTTGCTTGTGCGCAAATTTGAGGCTCCTAGGATTAAGGTTTTCTCTGTTTCCGTTTTCCAATTGCCATGCAATATCCGGGTGGAGAATTCCAGGCAGTTGGCGTTCATCTAGAACTCGTTTCTGTGCTTGCTTTGTTTGTGCGCAAATTTGAGGCTCCTAGGATTAAGGTTTTCTCTGTTTCCGTTTTCAAATTGCCATGCAATATCCGGGTGGAGAATTCCAGGCAGTTGGCGTTCATCTAGAACTCGTTTCTGTGCTTGCTTTGTTTGTGCGCAAATTTGAGGCTCCTAGGATTAAGGTTTTCTCTGTTTCCGTTTTCCAATTGCCATGCAATATCCGGGTGGAGAATTCCAGGCAGTTGGCGTTCATCTAGAACTCGTTCTTGTGCTTTTTTTGCGAGCAAATTTGAGGCATCTAGGATTAAGGTTTTCGCTGTTTCCTGTTGTGCAATTGCCACGTATTACCAGGTGGAGAATTCCAGGCAGTTGGCGTTCATCTAGAACTCGTTTCTGTGCTTGCTTTGCTTGTGCGCAAATTTGAGGCGTCTAGGATTAAGGTTTTCGCTGTTTCTGTTGTGCAATTGCCATGTAATACCAGGGTGGAGAATTCCAGGCCGTTGGCTTTAATCTAGAGCTCGTATATGGCTGAGAAAGTGTTATGCCTACCTGCGTGTATAAGGAAGCGTGAATAAAAATACATGTTCGCAAAATAGGGTTATGGGGAGAGGCGCCAAGTCAGCGTTTATTTCAGTGCTGTAGAGGTTCTTCTAAAACAGGAACGAAGTTCGTTCCGCGTTCCTTCCCGATTTTGGAATGAGTTCTCGTTACAAGTTCCTTCAAAGCGAAAAGAACGGGTTCCGATTACTTTTCGAACAACATTGGAACTTGCCGTTACTTTAACGTTACATTTGATTATTTAATTTGGAATGTATAGTGTCGGGAAATCATAGGGCGACATCAAGCGAGCAATTTAAAACTCACATAGAACTGTGTATATTAGACGAATTCGA
The DNA here is from genome assembly GCF_013339695.2 of Rhipicephalus sanguineus. Taxonomy (NCBI): domain Eukaryota; kingdom Metazoa; phylum Arthropoda; class Arachnida; order Ixodida; family Ixodidae; genus Rhipicephalus; species Rhipicephalus sanguineus. The sequence goes on from NC_051177.1 coordinate 6,339,153, forward strand.
ACACTTGATGGCAGCAGATTATCTGGATATAAGAGGAACGGGAGGAAACGGGCCTAGACAATTTTTTTCGGGGAGCATCGGATACATCCCAGACATGCCTAACCGCAACATTGGCGCTGGTCTCTCACACTTGCAATCCACTTCGGTTTTCAGATGTGTAGTCAGGATGCTGCTCTTCATATGTGGAAATAGGAAGGGACTCGCTTGCACCAATGTAAATAAATGCTTTGCGCGAGAAATCGCATAGTAAGAAACAATACATAATCGTTTATGGAATGCTGATTGGATATTCGATAGTTGGAAAAAGGTAGGAATGAAGGAAACAGAAAGGAAGGGAGGTGAACCTGAAAAGTTCCCGGTTGACTACGCTACACAGGGAGGGGGACTGCGTAAGTTGAATAGAAAGATGAGATAGTGAAGAGAAAAAAGAAAAGGGACTGCAAAATGTCCAAAATACGTATTCTCTATTTAGTAAAGTCCCTTATTTGAACTCGGCAAGATGTGCATAGCGATGCTGGTGTCAGACGGACGAACTCATTTTTAACAGCAGAGCTGGTTAAGCTTGAGCCCTGACCGTGCCGAACGTTCGCAGAAAACTCTGATCATCATGAACGGCCTCTGCCTTCAAAGTACGGAACGTTAACAGAAAACTCTGCTGAGCGAAGCTGGGAGGAGGAAGGAGGAGGCGGAAAGAAAAAAGAGAGAAATAAATAATGGATAAAATAAAAAAAATTCGGCAGATCCCACGTGCCGTGGGAGTCGATGTTATGCGAAGCATGCGGCGGGAAGGTGACTGTGGCGTAATTTTTTTACTGAGCGACATGTTACAAAATGACGCTAAAGATTTGTATAAATTTTATGCGCACACATTGTTGAAGAGCCGCATATGTGTTATATAACCAGTTGTTTACGGTTGCGTAACGCTGCCAATAGCAACGTCGGTATTACCAACACCAGAAGCGGTAAGCTGATATGTAGTGTACGTGTCCCGAGAACGCACGCATGTTCAATGAACTCGTGTGCATGTGTGAAAAGGAGTTCTTGACAGTTCTTGAACAAGGGATCATCAACGTGATCAGTGAGCACCAGCAGCTGGTCATGACTTGGTATAGGATCCGGTCGTGATCGTGGTGACGAGGGGTCCATGTGTAGTGAAGTATGTGGTATAGTAGAGCTGTTGGAATTCGTGGATGCCTCGGTCATTTCGTCGACAAATTGTCTCTCGATAAAGCCGGCGACCTGTCGGAACCTGAAGCCACCCTTCGCGTTGGTGAGGTATAGGCCGTCGAGGCTTATAGGCCTGGATAGTGCTACGTAGACCAACATCAATGGATGGCGCTTGTCGTATTCGTAGACTACCTGGGCGTATGCGGCCTACGTAGCCTAGTCTACAAAGCGGCTGCCAATCAATCTGGCATCATCCTCAGTCAGCATGAGGCCATCGCTCAGCCTCGTAAGAAATGAAGAGGACACTGCGCCGTTCTGGCGGATGAAGTGCACTTTACGGTGCAGTGATATGGATATCATATATAACTTTCGTTAATGTATTCTTGCGGGGTCGAGCAATGCTTTAATATAGCTTGCTGAATCATAGGCATACAAACGTAATGTTGATTAGACTGCTATAAAAGTGGAACCAACACTGGAACCACAGACGTTAATCTGATATGACGCCTCTATTGTAGGAGTATCATGTAGTGTTTACTGCTTTCTTGTAAAATTAGATAGCAAGCACCGCAACCACAACTGACGTTGCACCGATATTACGCCTGCGTAGGTTGTTTTTCCAAACCAGTTTATAGACCTGGCATGGCTCAGTGGTAGAATACCTGATTACCACGCAGAATGATTGGGTTCGATTCCTGCGGGGATCCTAATTTTCATTTTTTCCATTCGTCCAGTCAACGCTGCCGATGTTGGTTTTCCTTAACGCTCTAGCATTTAAGTTACCAATGTCTCTTCTCGCCGCTCCTGGGTTGATATAAACTGTCAATCACCTGTGGCGCATACCCGTACACCGCGGCCCGTGGCAAACGGGTATGTGCCACACGTGTCTAGTGGAAAGGGTTTGACGACGTGCGCGACAGGATTTTCACGTTATTCATTTCATGACCGGACAATCATATTCGTCAAATCCTCTTACCCTCCCATGCCAATTTTGGTCTACACCAAGTTAAGGAGGCGATCATGAGAGCTCCCAGACGTAGGCGGCTAGATAGATAGATAGATAGATAGATAGATAGATAGATAGATAGATAGATAGATAGATAGATAGATAGATAGATAGATAGATAGGTAGATAGATAGATAGATAGATAGATAGATAGATAGATAGATAGATAGATAGATAGATAGATAGATAGATAGATAGATAGATAGATAGATAGATAGATAGATAGATAGATAGATAGATAGATAGATAGATAGAAACGCTCAAAGTGCCAGAGGTTCGCTAAGAAATGCTTCGCATTTATTAAACTTTCTTGGTGAGCCAGAATTCACACCCTAATACCCACTTTCATAACAACTAGACTATCCATCCACTATTTTTCTTTATTATAGGGAAGGAAGCAGTTGTACGTAGGCTGACAATTCAAAAGGAACAATCAGGCATATTTAAACACAAATCCAAGGCAGGGAACCAGTATAGAGCGTCACTAGAACGTTCATAAGTAACGCGTATTTGAATTACTTGTTCCTGGAAGATATTTTTTATTGGTGGCGCAGGTTCAGCAATTCTGTCTCTCAGTCTTGCTCTGCAGAGATAATAGGTGCCTTGACGTGACAAAGGAGGCGACATTGCCCTATTGCCTAGTCTCTCCAATTGGTCTGCATAGCCTCTGTGTAGGCTATGCACCCACGCTTGCAGAACATGCATCTATAGGAAGCATATGATTGCGTTGTTGTGTGGAGTCTATGGGGAACTTGCTATGTGCAAGAGAAAGAGGAAATGGCAGTGAGAGGGAAAAAAAGACATAAATAACTTTAAAAAAGAGTCATCTAAAGAAAAAAAATTGGCCGCGTATCTGCGTGCTTCGCTGCAAATGTCGTCGAAAGACGATTGTCTTCTGCCGGCCGTTTTTAAAGACGAGAGTCTTTCTTGGGATACTTCAACGCAGAAATTTTGGTCTGTCTGTCTGTCTGTCTGTCTGTCTGTCTGTCTGTCTGTCTGTCATACGATTCAGCCACCCGGCCAAAGTTTAAGCTCTTGCTGAACACCCAGCCATCTTGAACTGGTAGCGGCGTTCATACTTGGGAACATTGTCGATCAAAAAGGAAATATTACGCATAGCTGAGGCGCAACATCACTACGTAAGTATACTGTGGTGTGTTGCTTTACTAGAAAATACATAGATACGTAATTCTAAAGACCTAGTGTTTCTTAGGCTGCGATTAAAATACGAAGCTATGAGCCAGATGCGGTGATTCAACATAGAGGAGGACTCATGTAGTATTGCTGGCAGAAGACTATCGTCTTTCGACAACATTTGCAGCAAAGCACACAGACACACGGTCAATTTTTGTAGCGTTAGCTACACTTGCCTAGCCGGAGCTGGTTTCGCGTGGATCGTCATGAGCCGTGCTGTGCACGCGCGATGATCAGTGATGTCACACAGCTGGCTCACCGGAGCCGGCATCTCACGCGCTCTCAGCCACCGCCGCGCGAGGCTCGCCGCTGCTTGTCTGCGCGTCCGGGAGGAGTGGCGTCGTAGCCGCGGCAGATAAACTGGCGCCAGCGCGCGCAGACTCCGCCACCCTCGCGCGCGACTCGCCGCCGCCGGTCTGCGCTTTCCAGAGGAGTGACGTCGTAGCCTTGGCAGACGTATTGGCGCCAGCGCGCGCGCAGCTGTTCACCTTCGCTGTGCAGTCGCCATCTGACACTGTGCTGGAGCCGCTTGAGAGCGCCTCTGACCGGCGTTTCAGGTGGGTAACGCCATGGAGAAGGAGAACGCAAACGCTGCTCAACGGCGCAGAAGAGCCGAGAAGCTTATCTCATCGGATCCCGAAGTATTTGCCTGGCGATTAGCGGTTCAGCGTACGATCAATTAACAGAAGAAAACTAATAATCCTAGACAATCTGGAAGGGCCCAGAAACCTAACCAGCAATAGTAGAACAAAGCTTCTATTGACGAATCGTCGTCTCTATACATGAGCCCTGCTGCTTCAAGTATTGTGCCGGTTTATTTCGGTTCTCCTCCGGAAAATAGCCATCCTGGTGATTACGGGCACAACAGCACTGCACAGTGGTGCTGTGCCTAGTGTGCAGGCTAGAGCAGGTCTCGTGCCCTCGACGTTGTTAGTCAGAAGAAGGCTTCCGGCGTAGATCGAGTACGAAGCTTGCTAGACTACACGGTCGTGGCACTTGGAAAGAAGTTTCGTTGACAGACCGAGGCTAGCTCAAGGATTCCAGAGGCACGCAAGTCACGGCCCTGAAAGGCTTCGAGACGTCTCGATGGCAGTTTTGCCGCGGCTGACCAGCAATGGTGTGAGCAATCTGCGGTTCAGCGTGTTTAGCACCTTGGGAAACTGCCGCCGTTTAGTAATGACATCTAGGGTTTTACGTACCAAAACCAGGATATAAGAAAGCGAAAATAGACAACCACCCGTTTGTAGCACGAATCCACAAGGAAATCCATACGGATTTCTCAGAAATAAAGCCTCTTATTTGCCGAAAAATTCGTCCTGGTCCGGGGATGGAACCCTGGACCAACGCCTTTCCGGGGCGATCGCTCTACAATGGCGCTAACCAGGAAGCTAGCAATTGGCAGCGTGAGGGCGAATTCATCGACAACTCGAAGCAACTGGACACATATTGCAAATAAGTTCTGCGGAATCCCGCAAGGTGGCGGAAGGGTTATAAGAAAGGAAAAATAGACAACCACCCGTTTGTGGCACGAAGCCACAAGGAAATCCATACGGATTTCTCAGAAATAAAGCCTCTTAGTTGCCGAAAAATTCGTCCTGGTCCGGGGAGCGAACACGGGACCAACTGGTAGATCAACTGGTAGAGCGAATCCGGGACCCTTCCACCACCTTGCGGGATTCCGCAGAACTGACTTGCAAAACCAGGATATGATTATGAGGGACGCCGTAGTGAAGGGCTCCGCAAATTTCGACCACCTGGGCCTCTGTAACGTGCACTGACATAGCATAGTGCACGGGCCTCTAGCATTTCGCATCTATCCAACTGCCAACTGTCGTCATTTCAGCAAATGCATGATCTGTCATCCGAATGTACGCAGGGTTCTTCATCAAGGGGAGCCAGCTGCCACCGCAGCGCGACACTAGTCACGTGACATGTGCCCGCCAATATCACGCAACACTAGTCGTAGAGTTTCCCGATATTAACTAGAGGGAACTCTGGCGCTGGGTTCATTCAGCTACTGTGGGAATGATGGGTAGTACACGGATTTGCCTTATCTTCGGGCTTGCGGCTTCGAACACACTTGTGGCTTCGTTAATTGTTGTGTTTTGGCGTTTGTTTTGAATAAAAAAAAAGGATCATTGTGAACTTCATGAGCCGGCTTGAACTGGTGAGCCTAGACACTCAAGGTGCTAAAAGAAAACTGCTAAACGTCTGATGAACTTTGCCTTGCGGCAATGCGGTTCCAGGCCACACAGAGCCCAACGAAGCCGACAGAAGCAAGTTTAGACAAATCCGTGTACTACCAATCTGTAATGAGTGAGCTTCTTCGATTTACCAAGTCCCGGACCAGTCGCTGGCGGTCCGCGGAAGCCTCGGTTCATAGGCAAGTACCTCACGTGGCGCCATTATCGCGTGATCCAAGAGTCCCGAGCGGCCTCGGGCCGTCTGCGCAGTGCGCGCTTGAAATGCTGCAGCCGCGTCCGATATGGCGTCTGCCACGCCGTCTGCTTCGTCTATGGCTGCAACACCAGCCACAACGCCGACCCAGTCCCGACCACAACGGCAGTCAGATCGTGAATGATACCTGTTTGCGTTGTGGTACAACTTACCAACTAAACTACTGGAGCACTCGCGCATCGAAGACACGCGTGGGGGTTCCGTCGCTGTTTTTTCTGGCGAGCACCGCGCGGGTTTCCCCGACCTTCACAAATACGCGCTTGCTCGACGCGGCTCGCAACGCCGACGACAAGAATTAGGTGCGAAAACAATGCGAAATCCGGAAACGTGTGAGAAGCGGACAGAAAAGCAAGGAGAGAGCAAGAGCACGTCGAAAATTTCCTGTGTCCAACTTAAGATGGCCGCACGCGTGACGCCGTCATCTGCCAGCAGCCAGAAGGAAATCGTTCGAACAGTCCCGAGCCGTCCGCAGGCCGCCAGGCACGCGATAAACGAACATACATTCGAGCAGAGACGGAGCTTTCGGTTGGTCCCCGAGAAAAACGAATGCAGCGCCGGCATCCGGGGCTGCCCGGAGCCGTCCGGGACGTGTAAATGGGAAGCTGAGTGACGTGCACAAGTGTTCGAAGTGTCCGCCATGGCAAGACTGACGAGAAGAAAAATACGAAGAAAGTTGCACGAGCGCTGAAAAAAAAAGACATGGCTGATCCCTCCGTCATAGGAATTGGTATAACACGAAAGTGAAACATGTCTACACAGAAGTAGTGCTTACCGTGTAGTGATATATCAGAGCTTGTACAATGTATATTCGTGTTTGGCAGCTATAGCACCGATTGGCGTGGATGCACCCATATTGACGCCTAGTTCGTAGAGGTTTTTAGCGTGAGCCGCAAATGCGTGCGTCCCGCTGGTCTCGGTCTCGCTCCACCAAGGCACGACATTCGCCAGTAGAAATCGTGTCCTTTCTACAAGGCGTATTGCAGCAGTTTTGTTAGTCGGTGCTCTCGAAATCGAAGCAGTCGGTGGCGGAGAAATCCCGTTGGTGAATATGGAAGCTGCACTACTCCGATGAGCCGGCGCACGCCGACACAAAGCGAAAGGCAAAGAACGTAACTGCGTCCAGCGCGGCCAGTGTCCCTCGTCGGTATCGAGACGCTTTAACCATGATCTCCGATATTGCGTGCAATCTCGGAGTAAGCGCTAGTAAGCTTCGGTCGTGACGCATTACTTATTTTCATCTCTCACAGACGGCGGCACCGCCCCGCTCCGCCCCGCCTACCTACACCGCCAACAGACAGCACAGTGCGAGAAAGAATGTGTGAAAGATATAAGGCGCGCTCTTGAAGTGTCCAGCATCTGCCAGCTAGCTTAGGTGGACACAGGGCGTGCAAACACGGACACAAGAAAGAGATCAGGACACCACAAACGTTTGTGGACACCACAGGCGTTTGTGGTGTCCTGAGATCAGGACACCACAGGCGTTTGTGGTGTCCTGATCTCTTTCTTGTGTCCGTGTTTGCACGCCCTGTGTCTTTTTTTTTTAGAATGAATACGTACCAACTAGCTCAGCTCTCTGTTATTCTAAGCTTAGGTGGTTTAGTATCGGGCCCTCACCGTCGTGGCCGCAACGTCGTGGGTTCGATTCCCAGCGGCGGATCTTTTTCTTGGCTCTTTTCTTTCTCACCCGTTGGCGTCCATTTTATTCAGAGTCACCAACAAGTTTATTCAATCATTAATCAGTTACAGAGTACAGTGTACTGTACATTGGTCATACATGTCAGGTAAGGAGCAAGGTTAGCAAAAAGGCAATTTAATGCCTGACAAAGTGCTGTAACCCGTCCCAGTCAATAAAGTGCACAAGGATCAGTGATGTATACATGTTAAAAAATTAGAAACGAACAAGCAGCCACAGTTACACAATTTTTGATAACAGTACATAAGACATCTTTAGAAGAACACTTACATTTCTAGGCCTGTTTGCAAGATTCAGTTGATAACAATAGCGTATTATAACATTTTTTTATAGACAAAGCAAGGAATATGTGCAAATATCCAGACTTGTTGAATACAAATCCATGCTATTGCTATTCACTAAATGAAAATGTCACAGATGCACGTGAATTTCAACAACTTGAGAGATGCCACCTGGAAAAAAAATCACTTTTGAAGCATTAGTAGATACGTATGTATTTTCTTTTTAAACGCAATTACTGAGCGGCTCTCTTGCACGATGGTGGTAATTGTGGGATGTACATTGAGTAGTTGAGGGATCATATGCATCAGCTTTTGTGTACCGTAGTTTGTCCGTATTCTTTCACTGCAGTATGTGATGCGTCTAAAGCTGTATGTATGATGCCTTCGAGAATATGCATCGTGAAATGCCACCGCGTTGGATTTCAATTTATCATACATAATTGCCGCTATTTTTTTGTATAAGATGTTCTCAAACGTTAATATGTTGTGCTTGTGAAAGAGCGGAGCAGAATGCGTTCTAGGTCGAACACCTTCGATTATCCGTACTATTCTCTTCTGTAATTTATATATGCTCTTTTATCAGTCGTTCCCCATATTAATAAAAAGTAATGAATACGCGAGTACACTAAAGAATAATACAGTTGCTTTGCTATCCAAATTGGCAAAAAACATCTGATTTTCCCGATTACTCCAATTGAGCGTGAAAGATCGGTGCGAACTTGATTTATGTGATATGTCATATCCTGTAACGGAAGTACTTGGTGGACTCCGGCATAAAACACTTTCGTGTTAATAACAAAGAAAAGCAAGTACCAACAGGAGAAGGCCACGGTATGCACGAGGAAGAAAGGGCGAAGTGTTGGAGGGAAAAGAGACAGGAGAGAAGCATCGTAGACGACGAGCCATGCTCTCGGCTGTCGGATTCCGGACCCGAATTTTGGTGACCAGCTGAGCCCGGAGGGACCTGCCACGTAAGAGCAGGCCATGACGGCGCGTCTCTGACGAGCTGGTGCTGCGAGGCGTCCTGTGCCCGTGGACACGTAGAGCTGTCGGCCATCGGGCGCGAGCTCTGGCGTAGGTGTGCGGCCAGGACGCGGCTACGGCGTCGGTGCGTCCTCTTCGACTAGCATCGTGGGAAAGATGGTTCGACCTCCTCCGAAAGCGGTTAACCCCTACGGACCTCGGTGAGACCAGCGTTTGTACGTCGTCTCTCCGCTTCAACTAGGGACTGCTAGCTTAGGACTGATTTCACGGTTTAATTGTGTATTGTTATTTTGGGTTTCTGTAAGTGTGATGCGTGCTCGTTTTCAGTGTGTATGTTAAATGTTGTGTGCAAACGGCCTCGTAATTTCGTGGGTGTCTGTGTGTGGGGACATCCATTTATTAAGAACTTTAGAAAAACATAACTACAACGTAACACATCATTGCCATGCTGGCTGAAGCGCCATGCGTTGCAGCTCCCATAGACGCTAGCGCCAGAGTTCCCTCTAGTGTCTTTATAGTGTGGGAATCGAGCGCGCCCTTCCCTTTGGCGCCTCGTTCCCCAGCTAGCGCGCGTGTTGGCCCCGCGCGGCTCGAGCGCCGGGAACCGCCGTTAATCGGCACTATGGCGACCACGGCGGCAGCGCCAGGCCTCTTTGTCTGGTGCGAGCCATGCGTCAGCTTCCCGGCGCGCGGGCACGCGTCCGGGCATGCCTTGACATGCTCACATGCTCACGCCACCAAGCTAGCTTACGTCACTGCGCAACGCCGTTCCTCATTGGCCGCCAGTGACAACCCCCTTCCCCCTTGAGCCCGCTTCTGTCTGGCGCGGGCTTGCCCGCGTCAGATGCTCTCAGGCCTTGGTGAGAGGTTGACGCGCTGCTCTAGCAGGCGGCTTCTCGTTCGTGTGCTCGACTGCTGCCCTTTGTATGATAGTCGTAGCGCCGCTGGCAAGCGTACTCGATCGGTCTTGCGGAGTTCCCTTTACGGCCTGCAAGCCCGTGACTGTCGTACTGTGCTGCATCTTGGGTTAATAAACCCGTGTTGTTTGTTGACATCCTGCCTCGAGTGCCTTTTCTGCGCCGTGCCGGAGTCGACGAACCCGGCCGTAGCTTCTTTGTTCGCTGCGGCAGTGGAGAACGTCGCGTCCCTTGCCGGTCGCCTCGTAGGGTAAGCGTCTCGCAAACCTATCTCCACAATAGGAAACTCTATGACGCTAGTGACCTGACGCACAATCACATAACACTAGCCACGTGACATGTTCCCGCCGAAGTCATGGAGCACTACAGTCGGATACAACCTTAGAATTAAGTATGCGGAATTTCCTCCTCAAAGGCGAATGCACACAAGCCTGCACCAATGGGCTCGCACTCCTGAGTGACGTCATGAGCTGGACGCCTGGGGAGCTATTCTCGATGTATCCACCTAGTGACCTATCCATTTCGGCGGAGTGCATTCAGTTGCACGAAAAAGCGGCGAGCCGTGACGTCATGGCGCTCTTGACCACGTTGACGCACCGAACCCGCCAGCACCATGCAGTTAATAGAGACCTTATGCAAAATTGCTGTCATTTGTCGGAGGTTTCACGAAGCTACCGATTTCACGCGATATTGCAAGCTTGTGTCCGAGTCGTATTACTGTCACTGTTATAACTAGTTGCTTGTATCTGCTTTGGTAGTGGGCAAACAGGGCATGAAAACGTCAGACGAGTGTGTAACGGCATGTACACATTACTGGCAATTCCTAGTTATTACCGTATTTATTCGAATCTAAGCCGATGTTTTTTCGAAAAACGATGTGCGAAAGTGGGGGGGGGGCGGTGGGGGTAGGCTTAGATTCGAGTACAATGATTAGGTTTTTTTTCTGGCCTTGCGAATTTCGGGGGTGGGCGTAGATGCGGCGCCGGCCTAGATTCGAGTAAATACGGTACGTTGACATTTATTACGTGTAAAGAACTGCCTCACAACGAGAAGAAAGTAGAAGTTTGTCACCGAGTCACATGTAGGCCTGCTGTCGTTGAGAATGAATCTATGCTCTAAGTAATAAATTTTGTTTGTGTGCTTTAATAATTATACCTGAGGTTTAACGTCCCAAAACCACGATATGATAAGGAGAGACGCCGCAGTGGAGGGCTCCGGAAATTTCGACCACCTGGGGTTCTTTAACGTGCACCTAAATCTAAGTACACGGGCCTCAAACATTCAAGTTGTTTGTCTGCTTTCAGTGTAACGAATAAAGCGTTGCTATAGCTATCTGAATACCATGCGTGTAGTGTAGAATGTTGAGAGGAGCCATTGGTGCGCGACAGGGCTAGGCACAGTGATGAAGGTAATAAATTGCTGTCGACCTATTTCAAAGCGGACATGTGCTCGTAAATAACACGATACGCCAAGAATATTTGCGCTCATATCGTAACTTTCGGGGCCTACTGGCGCCTTACAATTTCAACCCGTTTCCGCAAGGCAGTTTTGCGTCGCCGACTGAACGCTTGCGAACCCACCTCAGCGCGTAACCAACGGTAACGCACTCACGGTCGAGTGTAAGGCATTTACCAGAACGGCATTATTTTTTTTTCAATTTCATACCAAAAGTTCCACACACAAGCATCTGTTAACATCTCATAGCACACAGGGGTGGATACAGAATTTTTCCGAAGCGGGTCAGCTTCTGGGAGAGCCTGATATATGTAGTACAGAGAAGTCCACTTTTAAAAAGAACATTGGAGCGTGTGGCGGCATCAGCTCGGCGCCACCGCCGGCTTCAACGATGTTCGCGCAGACGCAGTGAGCACCGTGCCCGATGCTCTTTCGTCGCGTCAACGGTTCGCTTCACGACGATTCGCAGCGTGGAAGCAGACGACAGCAGATTACGAATGAGCACGACTCACAGCCCGCAGTGCGCCTGCGCGAAACTCGTTGCAGCCGCTGGCCAGCGGTGGCGCCGAGCTTCCGCCACACGCTCCGATGTTCCCTTTAACAGTGTACCCCTGTGTACTCTGCTTGGGGCACGTATAAATTAAAAAACGCCAGGCCTGCGCTCAAACCGCAGCACAGTCACAGCGAAAGCTGGAAGAGCGGCGTTTCTAGAGCCCGTTGTAAGCTCTCTTGGGGCTACAAGTACACTATAGTCGGGTACAACTTTAGAAAAAAGGAGAGGCCCCGCCCATATGACCGAAGCGCGGCAGCCGATTGCCTCCGCGGCAAAGAAATAGTCCCGCTTCTTCTCCTTGAGCGGAGGCACCGGCCGTCCGGCTCGTGACGTCAGTCTAGAGCGCGCGCCCATTGGTGGAAGCGCGTGTGCATCCGCCTTTGAGGTGCAAATGCCGCTTTTTTCTAAAGTTGTACCCGACTATAGAAAGGTACCCACTACGCCATAAATCACAATTTTTGTAAACTTGGGAAGCACTTATTCGTCATTCTGCAGAGAAGCGAGGCTCCAGCTACACGTCTGCAAGGTATTATGTGTGCTTTGTTGACGCGACGACTGATGACGATGAAGAATTATGGCTCAGCCGTTTGTAATGGGTTGGAAGTTTTAAACGGCCCACCAGTTATGTAATTTGCATTGGGTGACGCCCGGTCGCTATTTCCCTCTCCCGTCATGCTGTATAACATACGTTGACGTGGGAGAGAGACGGGGGGGCGAAGAACTTTACTGAGACCCTGAGGAAATGGATCATGCGCTTATGGGCTTCCTTGGCAACCAATACAAGTGCACTTGCGAGGAACCCACTACGCTATAAATTATTGTAATTTTACTGAGACACCAAGGAAATGGATCATGCGCTTATGGGCTTCCTTGGCAACCAATACAAGTGCACTTGCGAGGACCCCACTACGCTCTAAATCATTGTAATTTTACTGAGACCCCGTGTAAATGGATCAAGCGCTTATGGGCTTCCTTGGCAACCAATAAAAGTGCACTTGCGAGGAACCCACTACGCTATAAATCATTGTAATTTTTGAGAAGTAGGGCAGCAGGCACCGTACCATCTTTCGTCATTCTCCGGAGAGCCGTGGTACCTGCTTAACGCATGTAAGGCATTAGGCGCACTTTGTTGATGCTCTGCCTGATGACGACGAAGAATTATGGCAGATCCCTTTGTAATGGGTTGGAAGCATTCAACAACCTACTCGTTGCGCAATTCGCATTGTGTGACGCCTGGTTACAGAATTCGCGGTGTGCGACGCTTGTTGCTTATTTTACTCTTCTACCACGCTATATTGCATATGCTAATGTGGTTCCTTCCCGACATGAAGCCTGTATAGGACCTTTTTGCAAAGCAGTTTCAAGCACCAGCATGGCTCAGGATTCTGCTTTTGGCCACGGTAGTGAACGGACGCAGGATGCAGGGCTCCGTTGGAGCGGCAACAGCGGCCCTTGCTGGCCGCGGTAACAGGACAACCGAAGAGTATCAAGTAATTCTGCCTCATCTGCCTACAGGACGCGTGGCTTTGCATACTGTATTTTTGCATGGCGACGTTCCAGCGAGACCCTATAGGGTTGAAGACTACAGAGACGCCCTAGGCCCCACAGGACTGTTGCCGGACGTCGTTGCACTTGGAGCCTACCAGATCAATCACGTCTGGGCGGCTACACTGACCGGAGAGGAAGCAACGAAGAGAATGCTGTCCTTCAAAGAACTTCAGGTGAAGGGACATCGCTGCCTCATCGTAGATCCCCAGGACCGGCAGATAAAACTGCGGCTACATTGGCTGCTTCATGGAGTTGAAGATGAGGATGTGCGAACGGCGTTCGCTATTTTCGGCAATGTTGTCGAAGTGAATCGGGAACGTTGGCGTGTTGACGGCGTCAGTGACAAAGGATCGACGACCAGAACTGTGCTACTAAAGTTAAAGACTGGAATTACGGTTGAGGATCTTCCGCACCAGATACGTGTTGCGGGTGAACTGGCCCTGGTCGTGGCGCCGGGCAGGCCTATGCAATGCCTACGGTGCAAAGGAACCGGTCATGTAAGACGGGACTGCGGGGTGCCACGGTGCTCAATTTGTCGGCGATTTGGGCATCGAGACGCCCAGTGCGTGCGGTCATACGCCACTGTTACGAGCGCTGCGACGAACGACGAGCTCGGCGAGCAGACCATGGACGCCGCCGAGGCCGAGGACGCGGCTAAGGGTGCAGGAGACGCGGCCAGTTCGTTGGAGGAACGCAAGGCGGTTTATCCTGGAGGGGACCATAAAGCGTCCGACACTGCGGAGAAAGAAACTACTACGGTAGATACTAACCAGGAGGACACCGCAGAAGACTCCCAGAGCCAGCCAGTGGACATGACAGCGAAAGCGGTGGCAAGACGCGAGTCGCCAGGGCAGGGAATGACACGCGCGTCTAACACTAGCTCGGCGGTCAAGCGACCGTAGGAGAAGTCAGTGGGCACAGCCGACAGCAAGGTAGAGGGACCACCAGCGAAGGCGACACAGGCAAGGCGCTCTGGCCTCAGGATCAGGCCCAGTCAACCTGCGGGCCGAACGACTGAAAACCAAGTGGAGCTGCAAGAAAACGACGCTGCACCACCGGATGGCTCCGGAGGCGTCTAGCACTGTGCTAGACGTACACGGTAAGCACCATGCTCCGGGCCTGCCACCTTTTATTTAGTCTGTAATGATGGCTGACAACGTGTCATTGAGCTTCGCTACTTTAAATGTTCGAGGTTTAGCATCCAAGAAAAAGCAGGCTCAAGTATACCGCTTGTTAACTGACCAAGATATTGACGTGTTGGCCGTCCAGGAGACAAAAGTGGAAGGGGAGGAGGAGACCCGGAGCATGATGCTGCGTTTTACGTCGAAATATTATGCCGTTGTTAGTCACGCAAAGGGAGCTTTCGCTGGTTGTGTGCTTTTTGTTAAAAAGGTTCCGGGGTTGATCGTGCAAAACTACTTTTCTTGTGACTCAGGCAGAATAGTCATTTGTGATTTCATGACCAGCGAAATTGAATGGCGCGTCATTTGTGTCTATGCGCCGAACGTTGAGGCAGATCGAGAAAATTTCTTTGCGATGATTAAGGAACATCTACGTGCATCAAAACAGCTTGTTCTATTGGGTGATTTCAATTGTGTATTGAGCGCGAAGGATAGAATTAATAACCGCCCTGTTCAAGAGAGAAGCGTTGAAATACTCTATGAATTGCTGAATGAATCCAACTTAGATGACTTAGCTGAGTGCCTCGAAGCAGGACGTGAAGTTCGTTTTACGCATTTTCAGGGAACCAGTCATGCACGTCTCGATAGGATATACATGGCAGGGGAGACGATAGCTAAAAGCAATAGTTACGCAGTGGTACCTGTTTCTTTCTCGGATCATTGTCTTGTACAGTGTAACGTTGGACTGAAACAAAAGCACAGCAAATTTAATTGGGAATTATGGAAATTAAACGCTAAATTACTTAGTGATGACACTTTCAATAACTACGTCAGTGAGGGCATTAGGAATATCAAATTGATCAGTGGCTGTAATATTGGCGAGCAATGGGAACTGTTTAAGCAATACGTTAAAATGAAAGCCATTTCGAGATCTAGTGCTTTAAAATATGAAGAAAAAATGAAAGAAAGTGAACTTAAAGCGACGCTTCAGAACTTGATAGCACTAGAAAGTAAAGAGCCCGGTACATTTAAAGAAGATATACGAGCGATAAAACGGAAAATTGAGCTATTTGAACAGGAACGCTACAGAGGAGCCCTTCTTCGTGCAAGAGCAGAGGCGTGGGCGATGGGGGAGACACCCACAAAGCGCGCGCTTGAAATCGAGAAATCACATGCGCGTCGTAACCAGATAGAAGTAATAGAGGAAAATGACATCCAACTAAATACTAACAGTACTATTGCAGATGCGTTCTTCCGGTAATACAAGGGTCTCTTTGCCGCTGCATTAGTTAACGTAGAAGAGTTCAAGAACACTTTCCTAAGCCGGATGCCGCAGTTATCTCATGAAACAAAGGACGCCTTAGAGGCGCCCATAACAGTTTCCGAAATTGAAAAGGCAATAGACAATCTCGCTCCTGGAAAGTCACCTGGGCCAGATGGTCTAGGTGCGATGTGGTATAAAGCGTTCAAAACAGAACTGTCGTCAGTCTTACAAGCTGTCTTCAAGGAAGCTTATACAACCAAAGCTTTGCCTCCGTCATTCGCCGAGACGCACACTATTCTAATACCAAAGACCGACGAAAAAGCAAAATTAAAATTAGTTACTTCATATAGGCCCATTTCGCTAACCAACACTGACTATAAAATACTAATGAAAGTATTGGCAGGCAGATTACAGTCAGTCATTACAGAATTAGTTGGTGAGCACCAAACATGTGGCATCAAGGGGCGCTCAATATTAACGAACAAACACACGATGCGCTGTGTCCTTGAGTGTTGTGATGCTTTTCGTTCTGCTGTTGCAATCCTCCAGCTTGATTTAGAGAAGGCTTTTGAATCGGTGATTACCGAAGGAGTAGTCCTGGCGTATAAGAACTGTACTACGCGGTTAATTATTAACAAGATCCCGGGGTCTCCGATTAAGCTGGAACGTTCTGTACGCCAGGGCTGGCCAGCAAGCCCACTCTTGTTTGCACTGTACATTGAGAGTTTATGCTTGGCCATAATACATAACAAAGCCATTCGCGGTTTTAGACTGCTTGATACAGAAGTAAAAGTTTTGGCATATGCTGACGATGTAGCAGTGTGTTGTACTACCAGAGAAAGTGTACAAGAGACAGTTGCCGTTGTTAAAAAGTTTGGAGAAATTACAGGAAGTCGGGTGAATTGGGGAAAGTGTCTCGGACTATGGCACGGAGAATGGTCATCAACCCCATATATTTATGCTAACGTTCGGTGGTTTAAACATCCAGTAAAGTACCTAGGTGTGCCTTTCGAACACTACAAAGACACCAATGAATACTCGACTGAACAAATAAAACAAATGCGTGAAAGAACAGCGCAATGGAACGGCACCCGTCTCTCAATGTTTGCTAGAGCCACTTTGTGCAACATATTTTTCATGAGCAAATTATGGTATGTGATGCAGGTGTTGTATTGTACACGAGTGAATGTGCAAAAGCTTCATAGGATATTCGCTGTGTTTGTATGGGGCTCCTCTTGGGAAAGATGTAGTAGGACGAATCTGTTCAGAAGAGTAAAAGAGGGTGTACTCAGCCTGTCGCATCTATTTGTGCGGCAACTTGTTAATCGCTTTATTTTCTTTCGGGATGTTCGAGACCCCTTCTTGAGAACAGTATGCCAGTTGCGCCTTTGTCGTGTGTTGCCTAACTTTGCTCTTAGCACCGCAAGCATGCCCGGAGTCACGCGAGGTTTCTTTAAGGAAGTTGTGGACAGTGTCCGCTTTTTGTCAGTTAGGTTTTCAAGTGAATACCTGTTTTCAGTCGGTCGAAAGAAACTGCATAAAGACATATGCGACATGATTTTTCCGGTACCTATGTATAGGGTAATAAATAGTGGGGGCAAGGGTAACGATGTTCTCAAACGTGTTAAGAAAATGCAAATTCAGGCGAGCGCAAAAACCTTTTTCTTTAAGTTACATTCGGGCACCCTGCCGGTTCGGACCTTCTTAGAAGAGCGAGGTGTTTATATGCCGTGGGGTTCCGATTGTTTTATCCGCAGAAAGCCAGAAACAATAGATCATGCATTTTTGCATTGTTGGGAAGGGGTTTATTTCTGGGACGTTTTACAGAGAACGCTCAAAAAAAGAACTTCCCTTGCATTCACTTGGAATAAGATTTTTACCAATAGAAAATGAGGATGGACTGCCTTTCGATCTAATAATGCTTCTTGGCCTCCATTGTCTATGGCGGGCTAGGATGGCCGGTTTCCACTGCGACCCTGACAGGAGACCTGCACGCGTGCTTTTTCGCGAAAGCATTTGTCAATATGTTGATGTACTCAAACAACAAGACCTCGTCCCTGACTGGCTTTCCAGGGTTGCGCCCCTGGCTTACCTAAAGGAATTTTAGGCATGTAACTAATCATAGGTGTGCACTGCTTTGACATTGCTTCAGTTGTGTCTATTGTTGTATTTTCTGCTGTTATTCCTGTGCCGTGTTATGAAACCGGTAATAAAGAAAAACCAACTTGGCTCAGAGGTTGAATACTGGGCTCCCACGCAGAGGGCCCAGGTTCGAACCTCGTTCCATCCTGGAACTTTTTTCTTATTTCGTTTTTTTTTCTTATTTCGAGCGATACTGGTTACGGACACCGGCGGCGGCGGCGGCGGCGGACAACTACGGCGCCAAAAACGGCCGGTGAAATGATCTCATAACAGCTTTCGCTGTAAAAAAAAATGTAAGAGAGCGCGGTCAGGCCATCCGGACCGCCCCTCTGAATTCGGAAGCGATAGCACATGAAATGCTTGAAAAATACGAATAGTGAAGCAATACGCGCGCAAGGCATCCCGCAAAATGTTACCTAGTTCCACATACGAAAACCAACTACAAACAACACGCTCCATCACAATCGGTCCGTTCGCTGAGACTCGATGACGCACTAGACCGACCCGTCTAACATGTAATTGTTATCGCAATGTAATAAACAAAGTAATGTCAACAGCAGCACAGGCACGCGCGAGTAGCCGCGATGCAGCTTTGAAGCTCGAACACAAAGCCGCTGTTTGTCTATGCCTGCAAGCGCACGACGCGAAAGCTTTCTGGTTCCGGCATGACACAAAAAAGTGTTCTCTAATGAGTGCCGATGCTGTCACATACCGCATCCCTAAAGAACGGCGAACGTAAACACTGGCGTTAGGCGTGAGCAGTAGCCGGAGCAACGGAACGATATGCCGCTTCTTGTCGGCATCGACGAAATCTAATAGCATGGAGGTTAGTTTCCCGTGAACCTTTTTTTCAGCACCCCAATTTCCTCAATCTGAGCAACACGGCACACGAAAAATGTCGGCATTGCCGTTCCTATCAACCGCCACACGTCGATACGTACGCTCCGTGTGTGCACATGCGGAGCGCGCTTAGCCTTCAACATGGTGGAAATGCGCACGGCGGCCGCTAGATGGCAGCAGATTTTGCATAAGGTCTATACTGAATCTAGAATAAAAGCTCCCCATAGGGCCCATGCATTGACACCCATAACCGCTTGGGTTCCGCCATGATGAAACAAAACGAAAGTTGCCAGACCCTGAGACGCTCGCTATATTTGACAGTAGTAATCATTTTTAATCTATCAACCTAAGCCAGCTACGCGCTGTTGACACTAGAGTGACCTAGAATAGGGGGAGTGTCCAAGGCGCCACGAGAATACATGGGAGAAGCCAGGGCCTTTTACGGTGAACTCTTGCGCCGCGGCGCTGCCGTGCCGGACCCGTGGGCTTTCTCCGCGGCGGAAGCCGCGTCAAAGCGGCGAGCGTCTGCTACGCGCCTGGTATTTTGGGCGCTATTAGCCAAAATTGCAGGAATTCGGGCGAGATTTATTACTGCGTCAGTGCAACATAATACTGCAGCGACTCCTCACACAGACAACGCGTTTGTGTGTTGTGAAACGGGGATTTTGTATATTTCCTTCCAGCCGGTTTGTCACCGCAATGGTCCACACTTACGCAGCTCTTTCAGCAACGCATTCTGCGCGCACTTCATCGTGAGAGAAGACGCTTAATTTTACTTTCGTATGGAATGACGAACATAAACTTGCTGCAGGGGAGAATGAAGTGGAGATAACCAGGAGAACATAGAAGATATGCACGTAGTAAATGGCTAGCTTATGCTAACGCGTTTGCACCCTTCATATATACCAGCCATACTTTATAGCCACTGTATTAGTGTATTATACAAAGCGTGTTACGTGCTTTACCGTACGTAGCCATACTGTACTAAAAGGGGTGAGGTTTCCCTCAAGCCGCATTTGTGCGGCTTTTTCCCTCATCCACTTCCATTTACCGCTATGTTGTACACGTGTGTGTAAATGTAAATCGATAATCAATCAAATATCATTCCTTTTATTTCGTACGTTCGATTTCTTTTACAAGGCTGCCTCCCGCGTTCTGCTGTTTCAAGCCTTTTCATGCGAAGCCGAATGTGTCCATCGGCGTGGCCGCAGTACCGAAAGTAAAAAATTACTCGCGTAACTCGCGTCCCGTTTTCACTTGGTATACATGAGAATTGGTATGGAGGGGCACGAATGTATGCCTAACATGACCCATAGGTCATGGCATCACTGACTTGACATCTTGCCATTTGCGTAACGACTAACAATTATAATATGGCGTGTGGCGCGCAAACACGCTTTCTTCAGCCAGAAATATTTCTGACGATGTGTGGTCTGACGATTTGTCTCTGTCAGGCGATAAAAACGTGGTGGTCACCAATATCGGTGTCAACATGTAAGACTTACGCATACATTTTGAAGAACTGACCGGATAGGTGAAATATATGCGAAAAAATTACATGAAAAAAATATAAAAAAAAACACGGTCTTTTATGCATTCGCCCGAGACGACTCGAAAACTTCTTATTTTTCGTCAGTCGATGCATTGATTCTCCCCCGTCCCTCTCCGAAAGCTTTCTGCAGATAACGTGGTTTCGGACTGCCCACAGGATCGAAGGCATTGCGAGCTTTATGCACCTCACCTCCTTTTACACCTTTTTTTGCACCTCACCTCCGCGATCGGCCCCAGATAAGCGATCATATGTCATGTGATAGCGTCGTCATATCACGTCACATTGAATCACATTACGATGACGTCATAGTGACGTCACAAGTTCTGCCGATCTGTGATGTCATGGTGACGTCATCACGTGATGATTTTTGTGCATCACTCGTGTTGGCGACGCGGGACGCCGACGGTCAACTTCTGTGTTTGCATGATGAGGCACCTAAGGTTTTAACCTAAAAAAAAAACAAGACAACCCAAGTAAATGAAACGATAACAGTGCAGCATCGTGTAGGCCTCACTTCATGTTACGAGCGATCGCCCGAAAACAAACGGTTGATCAGCTCAGAGCAGCTGATTACACGCGTCTCGTCATCTCTTTATATTTATTTAAAAAATGACCAGACACGCTGTTTAAGTACCCCGGTGCTTTAACACGAAATCATGGTGGACGATATATCTTGAGCTCATTAGGGAAAAAAAAGGGGGGGGGGGGGAATCGCGGTCGGGTGCCCTGTTGACGCGCACTCGTCCGCATCTTTTTGTAATGTCTCTGAACCGCGCGAATGTTCACCTCCGAGAACCGTGAAAGCATATGAAGTTGAGAATGAGCTGTTTGAAACTGTTTTCATTTCGTTTGGTGAAGGCTTGAAACAATGCACGTACCTCGCGCGAACTATTCATACTGACGTTCAGCGAACCCTGTAGCTAGAAACAAGACCGACGCATGAGTGCCCACAGTTGGCTCCGAAACATCTAATATATATATATATATATATATATATATATATATATATATATATAGGAAAGAAGTGTTAATTTCAAGGGCTCGTTTTCTTTGTTATACACAATATTAATGAGAACTAACAGACAATAATGCCAAGGAAAGTATAGGGGATGTTTTTAGTAATAAGTGTAAGGTAATTGTAACGTGGGAGCGTCAGTCAGCGCCGCCAGTAGCCATGACGGCGAGTGTGGAACACTCTTTTTCTGCCTTGTTGGCGTCACGTAGCACGTGAACTTATTACGAGCTGGCAGCTGACCAATAATCCCTCGCATACTACCCGAAAGCATCAAGTCTGCCAGAACGAGACCCTCGCTATGAATGAAGGAAAGAAGTGTTAATTTCAAGGGCTCGTTTTCTTTGTTATACACAATATTAATGAGAACTAACAGACAATAATGCCAAGGAAAGTATAGGGGATGTTTTTAGTAATAAATGTAAGGTAATTGTAACAATTACCTTACATTTATTACTAAAAACATCCCCTATACTTTCCTTGGCATTATTGTCTGTTAGTTCTCATTAATATTGTGTGTATATATATATATATATATATATATATATATATATATATATATATATATATATATATATATATATATATATATATATATAATGTGTATATATGTATGTATTATCGCATGCTGCATTTTTTTTCAGGCTATGTACATAACAGATCTCTGTGTTTGAACAATTTTTCTAACGTGATTGAGATATAACACTTTCATATTTTGTCAATTTCTTACCGTATTTTTCGTTAAGGCAGTTATTTAACTTGTACAGCAAGAATGGGGATATTTGTAACTATATTTTCATGATATCTGGATATTTGTAAAGCATTTCTTATATTAAACCCTTCATGCAAAAACTTGTGGAATAAGGTTAGTTTCCCTGACATTGCTTTTCTTTTAAATGTTTGCGCACGGTTACAGAGACGGCCATACGACCGCAGTGCACGGCAATAAGCCAACAGCACTGCGGTCGTATGGCCGTCTATACTGTTTCTTTTGTTTGCCTTACGTCTTCCCGGTGTGCTCCGTCCATAATAAAGTGCTAGTGGAGGCTAACAAATTGTCGAATAAAGCGGTGTGCATATGGCTAGCAAACCACTGGCGACCATGAGTAAAAAGCTTGTAGTGTGAAGCTGTCACTACGCGTAAGCATTTCAGATGACTGCGCGTGCAATTTACTTTTTTTGTTACTCTTAATTCTTGCATGCGTGATGCTATTGCCCGATTAACTATGCGAATAAGCTTTTTTCGCTCTTTCCTTGTGCGTGTTCGTTTTGCACGTTTTTACGCAAGCACCAACGTTCTCGAACTTTATCACCGGAACTAGGCCACGCTGATGCCACTTGACAAATGATTTTTTGCATTCTCTTGTTGCCCCAGCACCAACAACGCCTAAATATGGATAAGCTCCATTCCGGACCGCTATATAGAAGTTAAGGTGACTTCAAGTGCCATGTGTGGAAACTCAGCGCAAAAAACTACAGCGCGTAGGAGACGCCTCTCGCTTTCCGCGCGCTTCCCGAGCGCGCAACGCCCACGGGTCCGGCGCAGCAGCGGCGCGGCGCGGGAGTTCACCGCAAAAGGCCCACGCTGGAGCCGGCGCTTTGGACACTCCGCCTATTCTAGGTCACTCTAGTTGGCACTACGTCATGGAACATCTGCTGTGTTTTGATGCGTGAAGCCGTGTGTTAGTGTAGCGTTATCTGTGCAGCTGGCCCGATCGGTAAAAGTTAATATTTCCACTTGTTTGTGCATGGTTTTAATAGGTACGCCTTACCAATATTGCATAGCCAATAAAGTTGCTCCATTCGCTGGCACAAGGGTCACTCGACGGATTCGCAGCTCGAAGCAAAGAGCGTAGGCCGTGGTCGCGCGGTGCTTCAGCTTGCTATGACGAGACACCTGTATCCACATTCTTTGTCAGCTCATTGCTGCCGTACTTCAGCGCAGAGAGCCAAAAGCAGGAAAATGTCGATTGCAGCATACAGAGGCGAATGTGAGTGAGACGTCACCCGAAAGCTTAACTCAAGAGTAAAGTTACACGCCACACGAAGTTTAATCGCCGATGAAAAGAATAAAAAAAAACTTCAGTTGCGCCTAGTTGGTACATAACCTTCAGTACTTGTCCCATCTCTTCTTTGCCACCCGTCCTGGTTTGCACTGAAATTTTCAGCTTGAAAGGAAAAAAGGCTGTCACATGAAGTCGAGTTGTTGTTACGTGGCGACAGAAAACGCACACAATGGGACACTATGACAACTACGAGATACACGACGTAAACGAAGTTTCAGAGGCGTTATTAACACGACGCGTAAGCAGTGTTGCCATCTGAGTTGTCACGATTTCTACCAAAATTGGTAATGAAATCCGCTAGAATCAGCTGAATTTTTTTGCAAAACCACCAAGTTATCCGTTAAATCACTAACTAGGATTTTAGGACCCTAAAAGAAGCGTAAATACAAAATAAGCAAAGATATGCTGAAAACGAACGTAATTTACTAACACACTTGTAGGAGTACAAAATATCACTGTATTTTCGATTGTCTTTACGGAACACTCACTCTGACGGCGGCGCTCAGTCTCTCAGCGGAGGCACAAAGGCGTAAAAGTCTCATGGTGTGAATAGGTTGTCGCCATCACAATCTGGGCCAGAGTCTCCCACATGGCTGAGCATACGCTCTGGCTATAGTGTGGAGCACCTGTTGAAGGCGAGGCCTTACTCACGCTCATTTTGTAAACATCCCGATATCCGATGAGGCGGATAGTTTTCTCTGGTAGCTCGTAGTCGAAGCACCCCTTTTTGTGTCTTCTCAGCCCAGCTCTGATGGCCACGATGATGTTAACTGTGCTGGGGGAGAGCCTGTTCCGGAGCTTTGTCTTCAACAAGTTTATCTGGCTGAACGATCGCTCGGCTTCAGCATTCGTAGTACGTAGTACGAGCATGGAGATGGCGAAATCTGCTAGTTCCCCGAACGGGTTTTCACCATTCTGCTAAATAATCCGCCATCCGCTAAATACAAATTTTCGCCGCTAGAGTTATCGAAATTCCGCCAGATGTAGCGGAATATCCGTTGAGATGGCAACACTGCGCGGAACCGGCGCAATCGGCCGCGACGCGAGCGCACTTTCGAGCCAACGTTTTGCTTCAAGCGTTGATGTTGATATGGTGGCGCCATCTAGTAAACCTGCATGCAAACGATCCTTTCCGCGCGCAGTAAATTGCATAAATAGCCGTTGTATTCTTTCGTAAAAGTATTCAAAATATACACAAAACAATATCCGCACGTTTTTAATTGTGCAAATGCTTCTTCAGGATTAATATGTTGAGTGTTGTGAGCGTTCTATAACACTAATTTTGGCGCATCTTTAAAGTAACGTGATGGCAATAATGACAACGTTCGATGATGTCAGCGTTCTTGTGGTTAGCGGCATTAGCGGCATGGAGGAAGGAATACTAAGGAGAGGCCCTGACGTCACGTTCGTGAAGCCTCCACATCGCAAACACCCACGTCGCCCCTAGCGAAGGAGCAGCGAAACATTTCGCGATTTCCGTGGCGCCGTTTCCATGGCCATGCGCGCATCGAGCGAGTCAAGAAACTTTGGCTGCCTTTTTTTTTCGCCATCCACGCGGTGCAGTAGATAGATTCACACATGCTACTCCTTCTGTGTGTTTTTTAGGAAAGCTACGCAATGCCCACCAGCTGTTGCGCATACCCCGTGCAAATTGCGTGCACTGCGGACAGTACCCGGTGTCGCTTTTCATGCGTATTGTGCGTTGTAGTGGTTCTTGGGCCGTCAGACACGAACAGCCAAGTCAAGATCAAGAAAAACATTTATGGACGTCACGAAATAACAACTACATACACTTTCACTGATCAAACAATAGAATAGCTCTTCCTAAGTCCTCAACGTTCCAGTTCACCAAATATGCACAGGGGAGTTCTCGGAGCGTCCTCACAGTCGGATGTCACTCACGGTACCGTCGAAGGTGCAACGACGCAACTTGTCAGGAAAGGTGCTATAGGGCATGTTCAGCGAGAGCGCACGAGCAGACCAGGAACCGCTCGCTCAGGAACGCGGAGGCTCACGCTGCGCCCGAAGAAGCACCAAGGCCACGTCCTCAGCAACAGGTTGTGCCGGACTCTAATCTGGAACAGGCACAGCTGCTTGCCTTGACCCTCACGCTCGTCCACCACAGGAACAGCACCACAGGCCCGGTCCGGAGCACCCACTCGTCTCAGAGACACGCCAAGCTCCTCCCGGCTGGTCTGGTGGCACCAGCTCGGTCCGTTTGGTCCCTCAGGCCGAGCCAGCGCCTCGTCTATTTTTAGGGGCGAAGCTCCTTAAAGCGGCACCCGTTCGTCCCTGTCGTAGTGCGTAACCAGTCTTAACGCTAGTACCAGATCTTGACCTCCAAGGTGGTGCCGGTGGGAGATTTCTCCTGTGCGTTGTTGAACAATAAAAAATTCGCAGCGTGCGCGTTAACTAAAAGCCGAATTCTTCTGTCTCTCATTCCCCATTAGCAGCCATTGACATGTTCCAGTAGGAAACGCTAGTAGAAGTAGAAGTGTAAGTGTTAGCTAAAAGCCGACTTCTTCTGTCTCTCATTCCCATTGCAGCCATTGTTTACCTCCAAGGTAGTGCCTGGTGAGATTTCTCCTGTACGTGATTAAACAATAAAAATTTTGTTCAAAACGCCGTTCATTGATGAAATAAACCAACGAAAGACGCCATATGTTTTCTAAAAGCAAAACGAAAAGACGCCAGATGATTCTAAAGCAAAACGAAAAGACACCAGCTGCTTAATTAACGAAAGACGCCGGATGTTTCTCCTCTTCTACAGCGCGAAAATATATACAATCATGAGGGCGAGGAGATGACACGCAGAGAAAGGGAAAGTCACGGCGCACGTGCAAAAAAATCTCATTCACATCTTGAAATCACGTTTCAACTAAGAATAAACTCGTATTCATTGACCAACAAGTTCATAGATGGGGCACTTCCCAGCTAGCACAAAACGGACAATTGACGTTTTATAAACGTTTATCCGAGACAAAAACGTTTAGAAAACGTCACGGAATAGAAGCTAAAGGTCGAGAAAACGTTTTATATCTCGTCTAATGTCCGGCTAGAATCCGTTTTTAAGACCATCTAGAAAAGGCTTTTAAGACGATCTAAAAAAAGTTTTTAAGACGATGTAGAAAACGTTTCAAAAACATTTTAAAAACGTCGCAAAAATTCCCATTTTTAAAATAGATAAAAATATCCCATTGCATCGTCTTTGAAAAGACGTTTTCTAAACGTTTTTAAGACGATCTAGAAAACGTTTTAAAAACGTCGCAAAAAATCCCTTTTTTAAAATAAAAATATTTCATTGCATCATCTTTGAAAAGAAGTTTTTTAAAAGTTTTTAAGATGTCATGCAGGATCTCTTTTGTTTTAGCTGTTTTGTTTTTGCGTAATGCAATTATAATAGTGCACATTTTTAGGAAGCCCTCTCTGTTATAGTAATTACAGTTACTTTATTCTGTAATTAATATTACGGAGTGAGAGCTCAGTACATTCACAGACAAATGTGGTCATGTCATAATTTATTATGTAAAACAGCAACGATTCCTGTGCAGTATAGAAACGTAAAAACCAAGCAATGAGATATAGCATGCGACTATATAACATTATTCAGAAGCGGCAAAAGAACGCAAAATATCACGGTAATTAAAATGCAGCTATATAGTATCCAACCTTCAAGGACACTTTGTTGCATGATTCATCATTCGCAAAATTGTTGTCAAACAACTAACAGTGCAATATGACAAAATTTAGGATCTGGCACAGCCATTCTGCAGTATGTAAGCGTCGTCTCATTAGCTTTACTTAATCAAACGCAAGGATGAAGAGAAGAGAAATTTTCGAAAAGGGAATGTCGCTGAAGCCAACGACTCGACAAGGGGACTACTTTCCGTCAGGCAGGGGCGTAGCCAGAAATTTTTTCGGGGGTGTTCAACCATACTTTATGTATGTTCGTGCGTGCGTTCGTATGTGTGCGTGTATATAAGCGCGAGCAAAATTGAAAATTTTTTTGTGGGGGGGGGTTGACCCCCCCACCCCCCTTGGCTACGCCCCTGCCGTCAGGGCCCTGACGAAGACGAGCATTCATGATAAAACGTTTCCTCAACGCTTCATCTTCCGCTGAACTTTTTTCTTGTAGTAAGGAGAGAGAGAGAGAGAAGGAACAGAGGATAGGCAGGGAGGTTAACTAGCGTCCAGTTTGCTACCCTACTCATGGGAGGAGAGTGAGGGAGTAAAAATAGAGAGAAAGAGACACATTTCACAACACACACACAGAGGAGTGTATCACAGGTGGTCACTCAATTTTGATGCTTTGAAGTACTGCAGGAGGGCTCGTGTGGTTTTCTGGGCTGATGTGCTATATTAAGACAGACTTCATAGATCTCTCCTTCGGGAAAAGGCCGACCGTCAAGTCTCCTGAAGGCACACTGGAGAGTCCGGCGATGTGTTTGAAATAGCATACAGCGGCACAAATGATGATCGATAGTCTCTACACAGTTGTAATTATCGCACATTGATGAATCTGCCCTACCAATCCGATAGGTGAATGAGTTAGAAGACGCTACACCGAGCCACAGCCAACACAGCAACACAACAAAAAGACGTGGACAGTAGAAGTGGACAGGACAGCGCTTCCTCTTGTTCACTTCTACTGTCCACGTTCTTTTTTTTTCTGTGTGCTTCCACCTAATTTTCCAAACATGAAACACGAACATGAACAACAGGCCCAACTCGCCATCTTGCTCCAGCACAGCATTGTAAGCAGGAAAGGAGGCATGCGTCAAGCACCTGGTGTGTGTCTCCTTTCGTTTCAAAAGAATCGTTCAGTAGCCCTACAAAGACCACAATTAGTGGAAATCGACTCCAGTGTGTTGAAATCGCTAATAACAAAACAAAACTGCAAAATATTTTTGGCCCAACCAGCCAAGAATGCCTAATGAAAAAAGAACGTAAATTACTTGCAAAATCACTATTCCTGAAGTGTATTGCTCACAAAATGAAACTTTTAAGAACGTTCTTACAAGATGCCTCTGTTGGAACATTTCTCACTGAAAACATCTTGGCACAAAACTCTGGCATCACTGCAGAAGTAAGACTAGACGTTGGGAACAAAAGGCGCCATTTTAGACGTTAGCTAAAAATATTTGTGGATGCAGCATGCGTGTTTCAAACGGCGCCCACTAAAGAAGTAGCGGTTTCAGGCTTCGAAATGCAGCGTACAAAATTTATCACAGAAATTATGATCTGACATACCTAGAGAGCACACAGTTAAGCTTAAATGAGCCATGGCTAACAGAAAATATGAACACTGCAAATTACAGCGACATATAACAAAAAGTACAACTAAACCAACTGTAGCGCGAAAACAAAATGTATGAACAGAAAACTAATCGAAACGACCACAAAAATTACAGTGAATGAGCCACTTACTAAATGAATAAATAAAAATTAAGAACATGAAAATACCGGCCTGATAAAAAGAAAACATGTTTCTTTGATGATGCCCAGTATTAGAAAATGTCAGGAAAAAAAGAACAAATTAATATAATGATAAGACACATCGGCTAAAGAAATTAGGACTCTTCCCCATTTTTTACTCAATAAGCACACAGCTGTAAACTCAGGATTGTCAGAGGCAGATCAGGGTATTGCACTAAGTACATCACATTGCTCAGCGTCAAAGTATCACAATGTGTGGCAAGTCAGTCTGAACACATGGCTTCATGACAGGTACTTGATGGAAATCACTAGGCACACCCGGAAGTCTGCAGAGAACACTACAAATAGCATACACACGAAAGTTGTTGTGCCATTAGCAGCATGGGGCAGCGTTCCAGGTCAAACATATTTTAACACAGCAGCCCTAGTGCGGTTTCTTGAAGATGCCGACAAACAAAGACGCTCAAAAAAGTTAACTGCTTTACAAACTGTGACCTTTTGTTTTTGAAAGTTTTCAAGAAAAAGAGGAAAATGTCAATCTCTTGACATCCATCTTTTTTCATACTAAAACCTGTCAGTCAGCCCATCAAAAAGAAGAAAGTAATAATTTAGCTGGTGTAGCCTTTGTTTCTAAACATCTAGGGCAAGTATCACCTGCAATAAATCGGAAAAAAGATCATTTCATTATTTGCTATTATACCTAAAATAGGACGATGTGAAAAGATGAAAACTCGATAACACCGTACGGCGACAGAGAGCAAGCCTGCTATATTTAACCAGGCACAAGAGACCCGCAAGAGAACCTCTTGGTTCTGCTAAGAGCTGCAGGCTTTATCGAGAAAGGAGGAGGTTAACAGAGTAGGGGAAACATAAATGACAAGTCCGAAAGCCCATCTAGATAGTCAACGCAGCACTGAGAAAAAATGCCGAGCGCCTCCCCGTCAAACGCGTCTTTGACTCTCATGCCCTCAGAAATTCGCAACTAACAGAAAAGCGTGCTCAGCCTCTCGTTACGTGTAGATAGTACTGTGGAAGAAACCATGAACCAGTACGCTGTCGCTGCAAAGATTCTCGCATCCACAAACTTCAGTGACACAATAAAACAGATGACACATGCCGTAACTTTCAACAATGCAGTTTTAAAATTGGGTGCGCGAAGCTTTGCGTTCGTTCATCGCCATTGCGCATGCATTATACGCTACGTACGCAACAAACGCTATCTGCGTATCCCATTGTAAAACTGGGTACTCCACCTGCGTCGTACGCCATCCTCTTGCGTACTCACGTTAAGTTGCTGAAATAGCATATGTGCCCAACGAACGCTATCTTCGCGTACCCTATTCTAAAATTGCTTCTTACGCGGCACACGTATAGCTTAAGCTAATGTGTATCTTGAAACTACCTCATCAAGCGGCCAACAAAAGACAGTCATTTTACTGAAATTAGGTTAACAAATATAAATATGGTTTTCTCTCATGTTCGTTCCAGCATGAACGGAAACCATGACATGCATTTACGTTTAGACAGCTTCATCATGTATGCTAAATAAATTCCGCAGTAACGTACTGTTGAAACATGTCGCACATGCAGCCCGTGATGCAATGGAACACGCTTTTTCATTTGCCATAGTTCCCAAATACTGAGCGCAAATGCAGTAAAAATGAACTTGCCTTCAAAAATAACAGAAGCCCGTGGTTTACAGTATCCGCAAATCCACAGAAAACTAATCGCACATCAAAGTAACCACGCCCGTCCCTCGAGCATAGAAGAAAGGAAGTTGCGAAAGCGTCCCGCGCGCAAGCTGATGAGTGAGTTTTTCCGCAGAGAATCTTACGGAGCTCCAACCGTCAGTCAGCGTAACAGTCGCTCGACAGAGACATACTTGCACTCGGGTCCACAATTTTAACACGCAGCGAAGTATAGTTTCTTCACAGCTGCGTTTATAGCCTCCACGAACCACGACACAAGCACGAAATATAGCGATGAGTGCATGACCGGTGAGCTCGACCGCCCATGCGAAATCGGCGAGCTTAACTGACATTGCAGAAGCAACGGCCGCGCGGATGGATACAGTCAGCGCTAAGGCCTTCGTTCGGAAGTTAGACGGTTATCGCTGCGAGTAAATTACAGTAAATTACGTAAAGTTTACTGGTTAACGAACTTTGAAGTCTTCATTATTGCTGATGCAATGTAGACACCATACACCTTTATCCTTTTGCGCGTTACCTTCTTTATCGCAATGAGAGATAGCGTGCGCAAGCTCGAGTTCAAATTTCAATTCGCGGTGGTTCATGCATGCCCATGCATGCATGGGCCAAGTGGCGCGCAGTCCGCTCCTGGGCGACAAAACGTCTTATAAAGTGCGTCTTCTGGACGTCACGAACAAGACGTTTTTAAAACGTCGAAATTAGTTTAGGATTGAACAAACGTCTTGAAATATACGTTCGAGACAAAAATGGTCTTAAAAAATGCGTTTTCTAGACGTTGTCAAAGCGGATATAATACGGATTTTCTGTGACGTTTCTAAAAACGTCGAAACTGGTTTAGAATCGAACAAACGTCTTGCAATATACGCTCCAGACTAAAATGGTCGTAAAAAATACGTTTTCTAGACGTTATAAAAAAGAGATATAATACGAATGTCTTTGTGACGTTTTTAAAACGTCGAAATTGGTTTAGAATCCGTTTTATCCCATTTATCCCTAAAAAAAAAAAAACGTTTTCTAGACCATGTGTGCTACCTGGGTAGTATGTCATACTGTTGTGTTTCACTCTGACAATGGAACGGAAAGAAATCACGATTGTCTTTTTTTATTTACCGTTATTGATAACGAAAAAAAGATGGGTGATCCCTTCTTCATAGGAATCGGAATAACACGAAAGTAAAGCGTGCCCTTACAGAAGTAACTGAATGTTTACAGAAGTAACTGAATTGATATAAGCCAGTTTGCACAATGTATATTGATGTCTAACAGCTATAGCACCGTTTACCGTGTACTTAGCTTTAGGTGCACGTTAATGAACTCCAGGTGGTCGAAATTTCCGGATCCTCCACTACGGCGTCCCTCATAATCACATCGTGGATTTGGGACTTTAAACCCCAGATATTATTATTAATATAGCACCGTTTAACGTGGATGCACCCACTTTGATGATTGGTGGTACATCTCCATTCCGACGACTAACGTCCATGTTCAATGATTAAGCAAACCCTTGTGGTAGCTGTAGTAGTTAACGGTGAAAGCGTAATCACAGAACGAGGTGTGATAGCCAGAAGAGCGTCGCATATTGAACGCTGAACTTGTTCGCCATCCCGCGGCATGTTAAAATGCGGCTGAACACCACGGCCGCACTATATAGAGGGAAACGAAAAGTGCGTCCTGCCGCCCCGGTAGCCCAGCCGCGAATTTTCTCGGGGCGAGCGCGTTAGCGGTGAACTCGGTGTTACAGCCAGGTGAGGCAGGCGCGCGTCGCAGAGCTATTTTCGGTTTGGATTAGCGTGATGCAATGAGCGAGGCCAACGCTTTTGCGACGCTTGGTCTAAGATCGCAACTCGCGGTGTGTTAAGGCATTGACAAAATTGAACTTCTATTGAAAACGCGCCGAATGGGATGGACGTGTAACGCGTTGCAGGTGCTAATCGCGGATGCCACAGTAATGACGAATTACTTTACCGCTCCCAGAGGGCAACACCACCCCGCCGACCGGGAGAGTGGTAGATATAAAAGGCGCGTTTGTAAAGGCTTTGGAGTCTGTGGCCGTGGCGCAGTGGATAGCGTGCCCGGCATCTGTTGTTGCGGAACGAGCGGTCGTGGGTTCGATGCCCGTTGACAGAACTTTTTTTCTTTGACATTTGATCGTGTAAATTTTTTCTACGTCATTTCCGTGACGGAAATACGTCACTGAAGTCTTGGTGGACCCCGGCATAAAACACTTTCGTGTTAAAAAACGTTCACAGAATCCGTTATGAACTCACCTAAGACGACTGAAAGACGAAATTCATCTTTTTCTTCCCAGTCAATGTATTGAACATCCCGTGCCTCCCTCCGATATATTTCTGCATGTAACATGGTTTTCTTACAGCCTCAAGGACCGGAGGCGCTGCAATTTTTTTGTGCCTCAGCTGGTTATGCACTGCCTCCGTGATTGACCCATTTTGACCAAGCGAATATATAATATGACGACGTCGCGTTATGTGGCGTCACGATGATGTCACAAAATTTTATTATCTCTGACGTCATAGGACGACGTCGTCACGTAATGGGGATTTCTTGCGTCACTCGTGCTTTCACCGCCAATTTTCGGTCAATTTTCGCGTTTCAATTTTCGCGACGGTCAGTTTTCGTTTTATGAGGCACCTAATACACTGTTCGGCTGTCGTTCTATAAAATTCCAGCTGCCGCTGGTGTTCGGGTGAGGTGGCTTGCCGTAATTAGACGGGATAATTGGTCTCCTAATACATATTCAAACTACACTAAAATATGTAGCCGTCATTTACGTCTAGAAGATTTCATAGAATATAAGAAGCAGCGGCTTAAGAAGGATGCAGTACCTCAATTTTTGCCGACTACCCTTCACGTTACAATAAAATACACCCAACACAATACAGAGACACGTGTCCTTGGTGTGGAGAGAAACCCACAGTTTACCAAACAACATGGGGATGCCAGAATATAACGGCAGTACCCATCATACACAACACCACGCCGGAGCAGTGGGAGGCGGCGCTGTCCAGCCGGGAAGCGGACGACCAGATCTGGCTTGTTGAACGCGCCAGACGGGCAGCAAAGGGCGCGGGAGTCCTGGACTGAGGACCCGTCCACAGGCGTTCTGCAGAACAGCGCTCTGCAGAACAGCTCCAGAGCCAAATAAAGTTTATTCTCTCTCTGCAGCCCAAGGTAACAACTGAAACGAAGCGTGGCAAGTATCACGAAACATGACCGTGCTGCATCCGAACAGTGAACGAATGCATGTACCAGTAGCAACAATACCTCGCGCTCGCTGCCATGTGTAGCGCTGGCATGAGAAAGTTTGAGAATTGGGGTCCCAAGACGCTGGGTCCCCAAGCTGCGTTGGGTAGGCTGCTCTTGCGTTCGGAGGAGAAGCAGAGCTTGAGATTCGGGACAAACGCAAGCTGCGTTGGGTCAAACGCACGGGGCGCCACACGTGGCGAAATTAAAATCATGCGAGACGCGGGCCATACGAAACGTTGGGCCATAACGCGTCGTGGCGTGCGCTGCGTCTGTGTCGTTTCACTGGCGACCCAAGACGCCTTGGGGACACACGCTAGTTTTCGATTTTTGGGTTTTGAGACAACGCTAACGCAAGAGCCCAAGATGGGCTCCCAAATTTCCTGGGGCCCCAATCTCCTTGGGGCCCCAATAATCAAACACTCTATTAGGTCCCGAAGCCGAAGAATCGGAGCCCATGGACACCACATTTGCTACCGGCACTACCGGCAAAGAAGATAGCTGAGGAAACAGATACTGTGGCTACAGCAATCCGTCAAGAAATACAAACACGAGCTCAAGCAATTCCCAACAGGCCGCATTTTCCACGTCTATCACATTGGCTCGAGTTGAGAGTCGGCACTACAACTTTCTTTAGACTTGAACAGCGTCTGTTCACGCATATCGGCCAATGTTGCAGGAAGCACGCGGCCTATGCACCTATTTTGTTTGTTTTTCGTGCCACCACGACTTAACTGGGTTAAGCTCTGAAATGGTGGCATCACTTGGCATAGTTCCTCATTTTATGGCACAAGCTGTTGCTTTCTATCGGCGGCAACAAATGTAATTGTCAAAAGCTTTACGAAGGGAACTGGTGATCACGTATATCCCTAGAAGCAGTCTATTGACATTTCAAGCAGTTTAGTGCATGAACTCCAGGCTTGCGTGTAGTGTGCTACACCAGCAGACGGCAGCACGCGTCGGGGAATTTAAGCGCCCAAGAAATATATTGTAACAGAATAGAAAGTTGGGCGAGTTGTTGTATATTCATAATTAAAGAAAAGCGGCGCACAAAAAGACGGAGACAAAGAAGAGAACCACACACAGCGCTGCACTCACAACTGAAATCTATCTGAAGCCTATCATATTAACAAGTCACGTGATGCTTGCGTAAGCCAGACCTCGGTTACATTGCACAAAAAAGAGTTCACTTTTATTGATGAGCGTATCAACTATTCACGTTGTACCTCACTTGTCATGCGCGGTTTTTACCTTTTAAATTCTTGTTGCTCTGAATAAAGTTTCAGTTGTGAGTGCAGCGCTGTGTGTGGTTCTCTTCTTTGTCTCCGTCTTTTTGTGCGCCGCTTTTCTTTAAATATGAATAAGCGCCCAAGCTTTCAGTATTAGCTCCTGGCAAACGCTGCTTTCAGGTATCCACTTTCACACAGTGAAAAACCGACTCTCAGGCAAGGGAACGTAACGGTGAGAAAACAATCTTCCGTGCATCACTGTCATGCGCTCTCTGCTATTGGTCTAGTAGACGATGCACGAACGTCTCGATCCAATAGCCGCGAACGACACATGCCTTTGAAATGGGCTGGTTGCCCAGAACAAGTGCATCATGATTCCCGTTTACAAGTTTTCACTATACAACAAACAACGCGAGTAGAGCCGAAAACTGAACTATATGGCAGCTTTGAAAGCAGCAGCCATGGCATTCGTTTCTGCGAGCGACGACGCGACTCCGGGTCTACTACGGTGGCGGCGCCTTGCGGCTAAAAGCCGCACTAACGCCGACGGCCGGTTCCTATAGCAGCAATTCATTCGAGATAAAATCCAACTTGCTGTTCGAAACAAGAGCATACAACGCAAAGAGCACATTAGGCTTCTAGGTATAATATACCAACAAAATGCAAGGTCTACCCAATGGGTAGAAAAAGCGCTGCACACGGCGAAACAGACAATAAGAGTACTGCAAAAGCTGACAAGCAGTGCCTCGGGCCTATCCGAAGGTCAAATTAAAAGGCTCGCACAAGCGCTGGTCCACTCAAGGTTCCTATATGGGCTACCCTTCCTGCCAATGACGCCGACCCAGCTTGACATAATTGAATGCATCAACAAAACATGCATTCGTATCGCCACAGGGCTACCGAAGTACGCCAAGCTCGAAGACCTGTACGGAGCAGGTCTACTTCTTCCAAGAGGCGACTACGTTGAGCCAGCACTGCAAGCCCAAAATGAGCGCCTCAAGGTAACCCGTGCGGGGAGAGCCATCAGAAGCGATCTAGGCCTAAGGAACGAAGACCTACCTCACCACCATTCCACCATGGGAAGATATTACCGTGACAGACAATCGGCCGCTTCCGAAACATATGAACCAAGCCTCGGACAAACAGAGAAGGGATTACTACGCTCAGCGGCATATTGAGTACCTAAAAACTATATCTGACGAAGAAGAAATCATCTACACGGATGCCTCGTGCACTCTAGAAGGGTCCAACACTGGGGCATTTTTGAACCGGAGAACAGGGAAGCATCCTCATTCTCTATTACGCATTCTTGCTTGCTACCCGAAGCAGCCGAAGGGCACGCTATTTCGGAAGCTCTAGCCCACTACACTCAAACAGAATCATCGCCAAAAGCTATTCACATCTTCACAGACTCGCAGCAAGTGATTCGAACGCTCCAAACTCGAAGTAAGCTACCAGAATACGTCAGGCACATCCTAAACTATGCCGCCCAACTTCAAGAACGATCCATCCGGGTAAGGATTCATTGGATTCCTGCACACACCAATATACCGGGGAACGAGCTAGTTCATCACCGAGCCTTGCAGCATCAAAGCAAGGAACAACTCGGGGATGCCAGCTCGGAGCAGACCGCAACGTTAATCCAAGGCGACACCCATGAAGCTAACTACCGAGCAAATGTCCACCGCCGGCGAAAGTTAAGGGCTAAATTAGAAGAAGCTACAAAACACGACGCCCCGCCACCAAGATCCACCCGCCCCTACGAGGTCATACCCAGAAGACTACAAACACGAAGCTTCACAACAATCCCAGTGCTACACAAGATGTACCCGACTGAATACCCTGACCCCAACTGCGACTACTGCCAAGCCCCAGCAACCACGGAGCATATCCTCTGGGAATGCCCAATTTACGAATCAAGCCGAGCTGCTTTCATAAAGAGAGCCCAACGTACGCTGCCCCACCTACAGCAAGAGATGGAGGAAACTACCCACTGGATACTCGAAGATCCAGTCATCAGAGCCAAGGCTGAATGTATGGTGCAATGACTTGCGCAAGACGGCCATCCCCTGCCCAGCAATAACAAGCACAACAAGCTCACCAGTTTGAGAAAATCACCTTTTTATCTATTTTCTTTTTCTCTCTTTCCCATATTTTTTACACCATGGTGCTGAAGCCAACAAGCGAGAGCACTTTGTATATATTCCAATAAAGTTTTCAATCAATCAATCAATCAAATCCTCCTCTCCTTCGCCCTGCTCAGAAAGACAGAGGAGGCGCTGGCCGAGCGCTCTTGCAAGCTGGCCCCGTTCTTCCTCAGCCCGTCGACGTTCCGAAGCTCACGCGCTTCACGTTCGTCTCCCTTTCTCGCGCACTCCTTCGTCTTCTTCGGTTCTGCTTTCTCTTTCGGTTGTGGGTAACACTCTCTTACTATAGTCGGGGACAAGCTAAGAATAAAGTAAACTGTACCGCTGTCCATTTGTATTATGCGCGTCCAACTACGGCCGCTTTTTACCATGACGCAACGGTTAAGACGAACCAATGAAAAATGCAACACGGCGACTGTTCGCGAAGAGAGGCGCTGCACCGAGACCACGATCTGTCATTCGAATTTCCTGCGGTGTTTGTTTCTTCCAGAAGATGCTATTTCCTACTGTTATTCGCACGTACCCAGCATCGTCCTCGCCGGTCGTCATCCGATGCAGCAGAAGCTTGTGACTGTGCCGCGTTTCGAGTGCACCGAAGCGGCAGCAGCTGGGAGTGTTTTCAACGCTTTAGCGCGTTCCGTCGTTTCGGCAACGTCAAGTTGCAACACGGCGTGTGTTCCCTCCATCGTTTGGATATATCAAGCATATCGCCTGAGGTTCGCCACATCGGCGATTTTCGTCGCGTTCATTCGTGTTGCAGTGAGGTGAAAGTGAAGTCGGAATGTGGCGTCTGTGTACGATTTACCGACCGCAAAAGCCATGGCATTAGCGTTGGCACATGTGCGCGTGTGTGTCTTGCTTGGAGCTCGCGACGTGGGAATTTTGGTGATATATTGTGATATGCGCCGTGCTTTGCTAATAAGTGACGTATGTGCGGACGAAGCGTGAGAGAAAGGAAGCGAACAAAAGAGAGAGAGAGACAAGAGGGAGAAAGGAAAGACAGGGAGATTACCCAGAAGCAGTCTCCGGTTTGCTACCCTGCACGTGAGAAGGGGGAAGGGAATGAAAGAGCAAGAAGAGTTTGTGACGACAGCACGCGACAAAAATACTACAACAACAATAAAAAAAAACCAACACGAAGGCATAACTGCAGTCCAAATACTACACAGCAATATTTTCTTCCAGCAGTCACAGTTTGACATTGAGTCCGGTTGCTTGGAGAAACCGCAACAACGCCTTCAGAGCGGCTCGTGCTGAAGACCGGGTAGGCCAGGGGACCTAGGATTTTGTTCTCCGTGAGAGGGCGGTTGTCCAGCTGGCCTAGTGCGGCTGAGAGGGCCGCTCTTTCGGAGTTGAAGCGAGTGCACTCACAAAGAAGGTGCGTGACTGTTTCGCTGCACCCGCAGACTTGACATGACGGGCTCTCCGGCATTCCAATAATAAAGGAATATGCATTTGAGAAGGCCACTCCCAGCCATAGACGGACCAGCAAGGTACAGTCACGTCGTGATAAGCTGGACGGGATGCGTAATTCAAGATCAGGGTCCAAGGTATGCAGCCGTTCACTTGTAAATGTCGATGATTTCCACAAGTTCAACGTTATACGAAGGGCTATCACACGAAATTCTTTTGCGGTGTCCGATCTTGAGAGGGGAATGGTGATACTGCTGACACCGTCGTGAGCGGATCGGGCAGCTGCGTCCGCTTGGTCATTTCCCTGAATTCCACAGTGACTAGGCAGCCACTGGAATATTACTTGGTGCCCTTTTCTATGCTGCATGGTGGATTTGCCTAATTTCCCCGACGAGCTGCTCATGTGAGCCATGACGTAGAGCGGGGGTAGACTTTGGAGGGCTGCTTTGCTATCGCACAGATCGACCACAAATTAGGTGACTGCTCCATGACAAATTGAACATAACCCGTTAGCGCAATACAATGCGAAAGTAAACAAACCAGGTGTTAGATTATGCAGAGGTGTGTATTAGAAGAAGAATAATTGTGATCATCTGGTGCGTGTGTAATTATGTGACGTGTGCCTATTGGCGCAGTTGCGGTCGTCTCAAACGGAATTCAGTTCCACCAGCCCAGAATGATTTGCTATAGGTTGAAGTGCCCGTCGCGTAAGTATCGCGCTCGATTGCACGAACGCCTTGCAATGAGAAACGCCGTGCGAGGTAATCGTTGTCTAAAACCGTGAAATGATGCGATCGCTGTGACACGTCGATTACATGGGTCGTGATCGTAACTGAAGTGACGCCTCTAAAACATTATTGAGTGAAAAAAAAAGCTTTTGTTATTAATGGCGTTGCATCATACTTCACGATATCACATTTGGAATTCTTGTTTTTGTCATAACGTGCGTTTTTAGCATTTCGCGTTGTATTGTGTGCATGTATTACGCAGTGATAGTTTGTTTATATTAAACGTGTGAAGCTTACGGTGCATAGACCCTTTTTTAAGCGCTTATCCCTTCTAGTGAAGCCTCACCCGCTCACTATGCTTCATGAACAAATGAGGATTGGGGAGCCGAGAGGTGGGGCTTGACAACGTAAGAAAGGAAT
Source organism: Rhipicephalus sanguineus (assembly GCF_013339695.2). Classification (NCBI taxonomy): domain Eukaryota; kingdom Metazoa; phylum Arthropoda; class Arachnida; order Ixodida; family Ixodidae; genus Rhipicephalus; species Rhipicephalus sanguineus. Next base: position 6,378,748 of record NC_051177.1, read on the forward strand.
TACTTACTGACGTTGTGCACCGAGATTATCTATATTACATCTATATATTTTCCTTTTTTTTATTCGATGGGTGCAACGTGCTTTTTCCATGTCCGAGTGTATATTTGTGGCCGTTTGGCTACTGATTTTTAATTTTTACATTATTATTATTTGTTTTTTTTTTTGTCGTCCTACATGCACGGAGGACGATGCTTTAAAACCGCATCGAAGCCTCGGAAATTTTCCCTTGATAAGATCGTCTCCGATCGAAATGTTGAGAAATAAACTGTATTTTGAAAAGCGTGTATCCTTTTCCAATTTGTCTTACGGCAACCGATGACAGCCTTTCACAATCTACGTATAGATATATATATATATAACTTCGCGCAGACCACAAATATATAGAAGGTAGGGGCCCCTCTTCTAGCAAAAGTGGGCCCCCCCTGCTGTAATGCCCACTGGGGCGACGCAGGTATGTAAAATAAACAATAAATAACTAAAACTTGAACGTTCAACAGCTTAAGGGGTAATAGCAGTGCCAGTGCAAATTGTCGAAGTGAGAAACAATCCCACGTAAAGATTTTAGTCAATGCCAATTTAGCCGCGTACACCTTGGCGTGAACGTAATGGCAACGCATGCAGTGGCCCCCACAGTAAACGCCATGTGTGCAACACGCTTTTATTTCATTGAAACAAGACGTCAAATGAAGCCTTGGCGTTTTTCCTCAAACACGATGACAAGCACGACGACTAGAGACGCAAATGCGGTATTTACGGCAACACAAGAGTCGAAATTCACAAAGGCGATCTCAGACCACTTCGCCATACTTCGCTTTGAGTCACAGTTGCCATAGTTACAGCAGACAGTGAAGAAACTGGCGGCAAGAGTTTCGCAAAAAATTACAAACGGCCTTATTAAATGTGATTAATATGTCCTTGTTTTGTTCTGTGAAACCATAAAATAACAATTCCTTTATTTAAGTTTTATGTTAAACCTGGCATTCTTTGTTTTAATACCATAATAGGTACTGCTCAGAAACATCGCCTTTGAGATGTACATTACTTCTTCTTATAGACTCCGAGATGAACGCGGCGGGGGGTGCGATTTAAACAACACATATATTTTTATGCAGACGCTGAACTCCGTGCCTTCACTAATTATTTTATGTAGCTTTGCTTTCTTTATTTCAATATCAGTGCAGTATTGCAAAATAAGGTTTATATGAGTGAACATTATTGCCATTGATAAGGACTACTTCGTTTGTAGCGTGTAGGCATGCAAATATGAGCAATGCGGCCTCATGGCGGAGCTTATATTTATCCTTAGGCTGTCACCGACTATACATACGTATACGTTCGCTTCATTGCTGATCACTAATGCATGTTATTTGCATGCGAAGCTCTCGGATGTGCGCTCTTGCTTCTTACTCATTGTGTCAACTCAGAACACACGTGAACTTATGTTTTTGGCGCCTGACGTGCAGTACCTAACATGCGCCGAAGGCATCGGACGTTTTTAGATGCTGTGTCGTTCAACGAAAGGGCAATAAACTTTGATGTTGCTATCGGACTACGTGATATATGTATTGTGCGGTGTGCGATCGCTGCTTGCTAGTAGTTGTGTGCGCACTGGAATTACAAACTTTACGTGCATGATCGCGTGTACAATACAGCAGTGTCCTCTTTTCAACGTGAAGTTACGTCAACTATACGTTGCCGTTGCGCCGAATAGCTGCTACGCTCCCTCCATATAGACGAGCTAAGAACAGCTAATCAGGCAATAGATCGGGATATCGGGCTACGAGAAAGGAAAAGAAAGGCCTAGTGGCCAACAGAACCCGTAAGCCACTGCTAGGTGAGCTCGAATACGATGGTGCAGGGCTGAATGTTTTCTATGGCGGCACGTACCGGTACTTTCTGTACTGTTGCACAAAAACGCCCCACGAAGAATTCAGCACGCAGCGCTCGGGCCTGCCACGCACGAACAGCCTGGTAAACGTCTGCTTGCAACGTTTTACTGCGTGCGAACCGCCAATACAAGCTAAGTTACACCGTGACTACAAATCTGCGAGAAGCGAACCACCGCGGAGAGCACACCGCGGGGCGTCTGCTTTTTGTTTGCCCCATACCGGTTTCTTTGCCCCATAAATCTGACGTCATTCCGCTACACTTTTCGCAATGCATTGGCATACGCTAGGGCTTCTCATGAGTTTTCCTTCCTCCATGGTTAGCGGTCTCGCGGCGCAGCTATTCCTCTAGAGTAAGTATATTAACTCTATGGCCAGCCCATTGCCACGAACAGAGAAAGCAAGTGGACAAAATGTACAGGACACTTAAACTTGACAAGTCTGCACTTGCGTATGAACGTGTTCAGATGTTTCAGAATAATGCAGGAATGCGTAACGACCTTCCATGTGCGTCAGGTTGGCGGCGGCGTTAAACCTAATTCAAGGATAACGTGATTAGAGTTCATGCACGGCCTCCGAGATGTGCGTCCAGAGCGGACCTCTGGGGGCAGCTTTCGTTGTGGTGAAACACATTCCGTCCCTCTAATGTAGGTCGAGAGTTGTAAAAGCTTGATGATGTTAAAATGATGTTGCGGAAGGAGGACCGGAATAGCGGGCGCACTGCCCGCCGATCTCCAGCCAGTCAGTGGAGGCCGAAGGGATACATTGAGAATCGCCCCTGTGACTCCACCTTCGGAAAAGAACATGAGCGGGACTATTTCTTTAGTCGCAGAGGCGATCGGCTGCCGCTCTTCGGTCGTCTGGGCTCTCCGGACTTTTGAAATTGTCTCCGACAATAGTCACGTGAAGTAGAGCCTAGGCCGGTGGTCTCAAACACGCGGCCCGCGAACCTATTGCTAGCGGCGCGCGGCTTCACACGGAATAAAGTTTCGTATTTTTTTCTGAATAGCACTCGCATTATTTTCTCGCCTATTGCAGGGCTGGGCAGAGATACTCGGAAAGTATTCCGGAATACAGATATCGAATACGTGGACCGGAAGCCTAAAATACCTGTGATACTGAGATACATTTGTCTTCAGCGTAACGGGATATTTCGGAGATACTTTCGCAATATGACGAAAAAGTATTCCGGAGTACAGATACAGCAATACAGATACTAGAATACTTATTTTTTTATTTCACGGATGCTCGTACTCCGCAAAGGACATTTATAAGTGCAGCATAATGGTGTAAATAAAGTTGCAGTGCATTGAAACTTTCAGTTTATTTATTTATTTATTACGGTACCCTCAGCGCCATTAAGACATCACAGAGAGGGGGGGGGGGGGCGACTTACCAAGTACATAATTAGTAATAATGACATAATTACACATATCAATCGCAATAAAAAAGTACACTATTTCACAGCAACAGTAACAAGCATTGGGCACCGAAATCGACATGCTTGGTGCAACTAAATGAGCTATGCTAGAAATAGCATAGTTTAAGCAAATCACTCGATCACTAATGAACACCAGTGAATTAAGAAAAGTATGCATTTACTTTGCACATAAATCTGCTTTGCTGAGTAGGTTGCTGTGTGAGCTTCTAAAGTAGGCTGCCTTCTAGACAGCGTCGATTCGGCCTCAGCATAAGACTAGCGAAAGAAAAGGCTATCTAGCGCTGCAGACGGGCACAAATTTGTGTTAGAGTGTATAAATACCGCCTTCATAGCCGAATAGCCCTGGAGCGCGGCGACATCTCTTCTCGGGCCATCTAGATACCAAAACACTTCTCCCTCACGTGGGTTGTTCTGACCGCTCAGAAGCCCAAGTCGATCCCCATCTTCGGAATCCGCCCGTCTGGCCCGGTCGGCGCCGGGTCAGACAGCTGAGGATTCCGCTGCCCATATAGGCCGTCTAATTACATACGCGCAATGGAGCCCATATGTCGAAACTGCACAATCCAAAAATTGGCTTCCTACAAATCAAGTTCTTTGGGGGTGAGAGGGTGTAGCTCTCCCATCGCTCCGGCAAGCTCTCTAAACAGATAGAAACAGGGACACCTGCTCAGAGCGCCCATCAGAAACTACAGCAAGCACTAGTCGCCTAAGCCGAAAGGGTCACTCTTCAATAAAGGTGTCACCACCACCGACGCTACCAGCACCCCTTTCAGCAAGCCGCAACAGGCGAAGTCGCCTCCGGCGGTGGGGGAGCCTGGTACCACAAAAGACCGTTTCACGCTTGTGATCACTTAGGAACGCACCCTGACACGCTGGAGAGGTGGCTGAAAACGCGATAAGATAGCCATCTTCTAGTCACTTCCGCCGCGACTATGGGAAATGCTTTTAGAAGTGCCGCCGCTTTGAGAACTGAGCGCGGTATCCGCGCTCAGTTCTCAAAGGCGGTATCCGCGCGGGGGGTCACGAAGTAATGGCTTGCCGCCCGAGAAAAACTAGGCGAGCTGCACTGGCCTTGAGAGACATCGACTTTCGTCGGCAGAGGCCGACAACACTGCTTCCGCGATTCTGCCGTCTGCGGCGTCGCGCACTTTAGCACATGGGCCATTCTGTGCTTGAGGGGAAACCATCGCCGCCCTTTCTGTCGGCGACAGGCAGCGCGCCTTTGCTTGTCTTGGCACAAAAAACAAATGAAAAGAAAAAACCGTCATACCCCCTTGGAAACACGCGTAAACTCATTTCTGACAAAAAGAAAATGTAACGAGATACCCGTGTGCTGCATTATATCGCGATACAAGCGATACATCGTAAAAGTATTTCACTACTGAGATACAAATACATTTTTCAAATGTATCTCGATACAGAAATACAGATACTCAAAAGTATCTCTGAATACTATCGCGATACTCTTGTATCGCGATACTGCCCAGCCTGGCCTATGCAAATGATATCGCTGTGTTCGGGGTACGCTACAAAGACGGCACTGGTCTCGAGCATTTCCTTTTTTTTCCCTGAAGCACCCCATGCGCACGCTATCAAGGGAAAATCACCGTGGAACGAAAACTCAATATTGCAGAATCGGCGTACAGATTTTAGTCATGAGAGTCTTTTAGCAGTTACGGAAATACGGTGCGCTAAGGCGGTGCGGTATCACGGTGCCGCTCCTCATTTCACGCTCGTTGTGCTTTTGCCGCTACATATAAGGCACCCCAACACCACAAAAGCTTTTTAAAAAATTACCGGGAGGTTGTCAATCCTCATTGTTGCCGGTCAACCTACGCAATCTTAACGATGCACCCGTCGTTCGCGGGATGCACTGTCACTGGAACTGCAATAAAACTTTAGTTGGGCCTAGTTGGTACATGGCATTTAAGGAGAGAACTTGAGCGCAAGGCGCCAGTGCTTGTCTCTTCTCTTTTTGTGGTCCGTCTTGATTTGCGCTCAAGTTCTCCCCTTAAACACGAACTCGGAGCGTCAACGCGCGGGAAAGGAGGGGAGCCACCGTAATCCTAAGTTGGTTGCCGACAAATTTCTTTGGAGGGAGTTGAACCATATTTATGTGCGTGCGTGCGTTCGTATGTGCATATACACATGCGAAATTGAAAAATTTCGAGGGAGGGTGGGGGTAGAGCCCCCTGGCTACGCCCTATGCCTTTAAAACTAAACCTCACCGCACACTTCCTGTGCGTTAAGTGATTTTAGCGGGAACATGTGCCGTGACTGGAGTTACGTGATTCACGCCGTTTCCAGTGCAGAGGTCTCGAACTCACCTCTGCCGGCGGGCCGCAGTCACGAAATTTGTCCCACAAGGGCCGGCACAGTGGTGTGGCGGGAGCAAGGTGGTGGGGGCCGGGAGAGAATTTGAACAAGATTCGAAAGAACTTGCGTTTGGCCTAGTTGGTGCTTCACATTTGAATGCACAAAAAAGACGAGGACAGAGGGAGGTAGGACAACCCGTGTCGTTGCCTCCCGATGTCCTCGTCTTTTTGTGCGGTAAAATGTCAAACAATTGAAAGAACGCTTTTCCAATATCAAATACATGGCTCATTTCTGAAGGGGATTTGACGTCAGGTTTGGAAAACATATCGATACTGATTTTCACAATATAGTCTTTTCGCAAGTTACGTAAATACGGTACGGCAGCATGTGCCCGCGGCCGCCGTTTCGTTTGATTGATATACACCGAAATTGGTATTGCGCAACGCGACTGTATGATGAACATAAATGACGCGTGGTAACATGAAAATCTTGACATGCATGTCATCTAGGGCATGATGTACAGGGTCGTCCACTCTTGGTACGAACACGGCGCCGCGTGGCTGCGCTCCGCGGGGCGCCGGCGCTAGCGGTGCGGCCGCGCATCGAAGCTGATCGGCACAGGCGCACAAGAGCTTGGAGGCGGGGCTTCGTTTCGATTGAAAAGCGCGGGAGCGCGCCGTGCGTGTTTTGCCGTGAAGCAAACCTAAAGCGCCTCAGAAACCACGAAGTATTGCAGGAAAGCGCGCTCCGCTCAGCGCAACGTGTTGTGTAGTTACGGTATTTGAGAATTGAGCGGTCCCTTTTTTTCAGTACCATAGTACCATTTTAATGTATACATCGACGCACGGATGGACAGATGGACAGATTGACGAACGGACGGACAGATGCGCGAACAGTCGGACGGACAGATGGACGGACATAGTACGGTCTATTTTTAAGCCATATTCGCGCTATGAATGCTCTATCTACGGTATATGTAACACCCAGGCCCGTAGCCAGGAATTTTTTTCGGGGGGGTGGGGGCACTTTCTGAAAACGTTGACTATTTCAGAAAAACACATATTCTCATTATTTATTTACGGTAAAAACACCTACTTCCCCAAAATTGAGGGGGGGGGGTGCCCGGGCCCCCAGCCCCCCCCCCCCCCCCCCCCCTGGCTTCGGGCTGGTAACACCTGTGTCTTCGCTTTAGTTGATCTTCGCTGATGACCTTCGCTTAGTCCAAGCTGACAAGAAGGTGGTTTTGTTGTACTTCCTTAATCACTCCTTCCACCAAAAAGCAAGAGAAGCACTGGACAAGAAACTTCAGGGGAGTTGCCTTAAAACCGTCAAAGGTCAAGAAGGATGCTCTTAAACTCAGGAACAGCTTCACCTTGAGGCCCCTAGCTAAAGTCGGCGAAGAAGAGCAAAGGTGATGTGCTATCTGTGTTTTTCACGCTTAAGACGCATAAGCCGGAGCGCCCTATGAGAACCATTGGTACAGAGGAAGGTTCGTGGCAGAAACTTGTCGGTAGGTTTCTGCCAAAGATCCCTAAAAGGTCTCGTTCCCGATGATCCATGTGGTATTGATAGCTCGAGTGCGCTGCTTGAGGCTTTGAGGGCTGAAGAGCTGGTAGCGACACAGCCTTCTCGGTGGACATTGAAGAGCTGTATTATTCTGTACCCCATAATGAAACTGTTTGCAGTTCTTCGTGAGGCCATTGAATTGCATGGCGAGACCTCTTTTCAAGGTGCGTGTGGCCTTGCAACTGAGAACTTCATTGAACTTTTAAACTTTTATCTGTCGGCAAACTTTTGTCACCTTTGATGGCAAATTGTTTTTACAGAAAAACGGTATATGCATAGGGTCCTTGTGTCGCTCGGTGCTATGCAGTATTTTTCTAGCCAATTTTGACAGACGCCTGTGCCAAAGCCTTCTTTATCACCGGGTAGTCCGCATTTTTAGATATGTTGATTTGTGTTTCTTAATGTTGGGGGGAGGGAATGTATTTTAGATGTCATTGGTAACATCCTTTCAGCATTTCAAGTATGCTGCTCACAATTTCGTTTCACGCATGAAGTTCCCCAGGAAAATTCCATTACGTTCCTAGACCTCACTCTCACGTTTCATCCTCATGGTCATGTCTGCCGGAAGTATAGTCCAAGGACTAAAAAGAATCTTTTGCCTTATGATTCCTCCCACTCCAAGCTGGTCAAAAGAAGTATCGCCAATCTATGTCTGACAAATGCGGTTACTAAGAGTTGCATTCATAATATGCAAGAGAGCATGGCTGAGCAGCAAAATAGACTTCTGTTGGCTGGATACTTGAAGTCGTTAATAACCTCTGTTGCTGAATATGGGTTTCGGCGCCTCAATGTAAAACACAGAAGTGATGGTGGTGTTGGAGAACACAGAAGTGATGGAGGAGGTCGAGAAAAGGGGCCTTGTGGTCATGCCGTGTGTACAGGCATTTCACATGGACTGAAAAAGGTTGCGGCCAGGAGCGATGCAAATCTGGTCTGTTCTGCACCCTGCAAACTCGCGGGCTTTGTAAGAAGGTTGTGCAGCGTGGCACGATGAGCAGGATTTGTGAATAAAACATGTAAAAAAATACTGTGCGTGTAACACATGTAGGGTGTATTGTATCCCTTTAAGTTTGTGACAAGTTTTACGTTGGACAGTCGGGTCGATGTGTCAATGTTAGGTTGAGGGAGCATGAAAATATTCTAACCCCACGGGCACCGGTGGTAACTTGCCGCTGCACTGCAAGTTGTGGGTGTTGTTTGCCTGTTTGATAAGGTGACAATTTAGGTAAGGCTAAGGACGCAGCGAGAACGGGAGATTATTGAGGCATTCCATATCTGGAAACTTGGTCCAGACGAATGCGTTAGTGCCGGCTTCGGTTCATCTTACCAGGGAAAGAATTTTTGTTTCTAGCACAGCGAGGTGATCTGCTTAGATTAGCTGTTTGTGCGTTTTGGCTTTTGGGTTGTTTGGTTTTGTTTGTCATCTGCGCATGCGTCGTTCGGTCTGGGGGGGAAGGTTTTTCCGAAAGAAACGCCAGTTGTTAGTGCCACGTCTCTGCGCTCCGTCTCTGTTTTCTGCCGCTCTGCTTTTTTCGTTTTTCGACGTTTTGTGGCTTCTTTTGTAGTTTTCTGTGTTCGCCTCTGCGCAGGTATGCATTGTTTTCCTTGTCGCAAAGGTTATGTACGGGTGTCAGTACTAAAGTTCTCGTGAGATAAAGATCATGCTTTGCATAGAGTGTTCGCCACTTTCATGTGGGGGTATCAATGGGAACCAACACGCACGGATAATTGATCCCACCTCGGAGCAGTGGGAGTGCGGACAGACCAGCTCTCGGCTCGAAACTCGGGAACGCCTGACTTCCCGGGCTAGAGCAGCAGCGGTCGCTCGCAGCTTTCTGAACTTAAAAGAGGCCACCCACCTTTATTGTATATTTATCGGCTCAACAGATGTTTCTACAGCAACAACAACACGTCCGGCAAATTGTCACTAGTTCTTTGGGAATCGCTCTGTCATAAAAAGTGCTTAGGTCTCCTCGTGATTTTGAATGCTGCAGTAAGGTCACAAGGCGTAATGGGAGGGGGGGGGGTTGCCGGCGCTGTAGTTCCCGCCCGACGGATACCAACATAGAGCCGCGGTTACGCGAAGAATCTAGGCGCGTTGCTTACAAATGTACCATCCTTGTATTAAGCCAAGCCATTTTAAAAATACGGCTTTATAGTTAAATTTGAGGCTCTGACTTACTAATGATTGAAGTTTGAAAGACAGCGCGTAGACGAAAACGGGCTCTATTTTCGGAAAAACACGTAATTCCATTCCCATTCCATTCCTCCAAGCGTTGTCCCCATTCCATTCCCATTTTATTCCGGGGTCGCGAAAATGTGGAATGATTCCGGAGTCATTCCAGTTCCGGAGTGGCAACTCCGCAACACTGCATTTCATGTACAGTATGATTTACGTGCCACGCTCATGATGCGCTCGCGGCCGGTTCTCTAGCTTGATATACACCAAAATTGGTGTTGCGTGACGGGACTGTATGGTGACCATAAGTGACAGGTGGTAACAAGAAAGTCATGACATGTATATTGTGTAGGGCATGATTTACATGCCACGCTCATAGTCGTGCTCGCGGCCGCTTTGCTATCTTGATATACACCAAACTGGTATTCTTGACGTGACTGTATGACGAACATAAATGACAGATCCTAACATGCAAATCATGACATGCATGTCATGTATGGCATGATTTACACGGGAATGTCTTGTTGAATTTCCGGCGGTTTTGTTAACTGCGTATAGACCAAAATTGTCATGGCATGATATAAGTGCGTGACAAACATAATTGTCAAGTCATGCATTGTATATACCAGAATATAAGTTTCATTAGCGTGGTATATATCAGATTGTATACATGCATGCATGCATGACAAACATCTCGAGACATAGTGTACTAGACGTCCTGACATGAGTCACTGAAAAATGAGGCGGTGTATGCAGCTTTTTGCTGGCTGCTTCGCATTACATTGAACCCCACAGTGCGTAGAATTTGCCGGCTTTTTATTTGGGCGGACTTGCTCGCGGAAAACGAGGACTCAAAATAGTAGCGATACACGTTATGCACTGATAACGGCGTGAACAGTCGTTGGCCGTCGAGTAAAGCTGTAAAGCATGTGCCATCGAAGATTCCAAAGTGATCGCTGGTGGCTGCGTAAGCGCTCGATAAAACTAAACAGTTCGCGTCCTGTGCGCAGTATAAATACAATGATCTCAGATAATCGCGAAGCTTCTGAAATATTACGGCGTGATCTGCGTCGAGCGTTGCTGGCTCACTGTATTTGTGGGTGGAAATCCGTATACATCAAAATAAAACGCGCGTGGCAATACACTGAAACCGCAGATGAGTGGAATCTGGTAGACAACTTCTTTGTTACGTAACCAGTTCTGTGAGCGATAAACAGCCATCTTTCAAAAGGTTTACAGCAGTTCATTAGTAAGCAGGGACTGGACAATTTACCATGCATAACGAATTGAAACTGTACAGCGGCGAGACAAAAGACGAAGAAGCACACACGGGCAGCGGTGACTCTCGACAGAAGGTTTATTGCATACGACGCAGGCGTAAACGTGCACTCGCATGCGCAAAGGAAGATTGATTATGAGCGAAAGAAAAGAGAGGAACCCCAATCAGTTTACCGCCTGCGCGTGATATACAAAAATACAATTTTTTTGTCGCTTAATTAAGAGAGGGCTGGCTGATGCACTTGGCTACTTTTTGTTAATATGGACGCCTCTAGGATGAGTCTTGTTCGGGCCAATCTGTCTATCCAGCACTTGAGTACCTTTGTTAAACAGTGGCTCGCACTGATGCTGCGTGCAATGAGCAGCCAAGTATGACAACCGCAATCATTCTTTTCGCACTTGCTCTGGTGCTCTCGTAGTCTAACATTTGCGCATCTTCCAATCTGCACAACAGAACTATTGCCGCATGACCGAGAATGCGCACGGGATCAACGCGCTTCACAACACATTTCTTTTGTGCTTGCCTTCTGTCTTGACACGCGCACAAGTGCTGGCCAGCTTCTTGGGGTCCGCATAAACATGCACTGCCACGTCATATCCGTATTGTGCACTTAGGGCACTGGGGCAATGCGGCTTCCATTACCTTTCTCCTGGTTTACCCGCTTGCCGGATTGTTTAATCCATCTCGCCACCTTCTCAAACGATCTATGTAACCACATAATCTGGATACCTTGCCTTTTGCAATCTCTGCATTGCATCCTGCCCTCTATAGGGAACCCATGGGCGCGACGCTCGCACGGCCGAGCTATGCGTTACTGAGGATAGGCGCTACCGGCGGAGGCGGTTTGTCGCCGAATTTGGCAGCAGTGGCGGCAAGGGCGCGCGCGCGCTCCTCATTCGGCCCGGAGCACTGCGACAGTCACATTGTGATGCAATCCGAGAGCTCTGCGCGGAAGCGGGGACGGCAGTGTTGTGGCGAAAGGATATTCCCAGTGACGATAACAGCCCTTAAGCGATAAAGAGGTAGAATTTTTCAATAAGTAAGTTGTTGCACCTCTCGTGTTCTTCTCCCATAACAGTTGTCATTCGCGCATGCGGGAACGTGAGACCACGCCTGTATCGTCAGCAAGAAAACTTGAGTTGAGAGTCAGCGCTGTCTGCGTTTGTCGTCTCGTATTTCGCGCTGCACGACTCAATTCGTTGTGAATCAAGACCAACTAGCCCGGCTGTCCGTTGTGTTATAGATCTACAATTTACATGGCGCGGAAAAATGAAACCACGTAACACTAGTATACCTAGTAAGTGCTGGTTACTGACGAGGTGTCACGTCGCGTGAGACCACGTGACACTACAGTCACGTGACGCAAAATTACGTAACACTAGTGAGGCTACAGGTTATCGCTAAAAAATCGCGCAACATTGGTCACGTGGCTAGCTTCGCTGTAGTTTCAGACTCCACTGCAGCTGCGCACATTTGTAAATGCTGCAATTTGACAACTCCTTTTTTTCAGCATATCAAAATGATTCTCAAAGCTTGTGACCATGACAGGCCATAATTTTGGTCAATGGTGCTTCAGTATACTGTATAGGGCTCCGTGTTTTCGGTTTTATTTGAAAAGAACGATAAATATTCACCGGTAAAATTTTTACAATTCGGATTTGTCCGGTAAACACCGATTTCAAGGGCCAATATGACCTGGTTCCGTTCTTTATCGAAAGGGCAAGTTCTAATCGCTCATTGATACATCTTCTGGTTTGACCGATTTAATGTTTACCGCGCGTAGCTGTATTAGGCGACGTAGCTCTATTGTGCTCCGACTCAGCTTCCTACATGCAGAAGCTTCACAAGGACTTGCAACTCTCCAACATCGAATTCAAGGCGCTTCACTTCAAAGATCCGTGCCACCTACTCAACAACGCTCTGGAGGATGGAATCAGGACAAGCTCGTTTAACGTAGTTCACGATTTTGTAGTGCACTTTCCTGCCCTGTTGAAGTCGTCGTGGGAGCTGCGCCGTAGGTTTGGTCTTGTGTGCTTGGTCATTGGCATGTCCGTCAAGTCGCTAAAACCCTATGTCCGTCGAGGTAGTTCTCTTTTTTTTTGAAGCTCTAGCAGATATTTTGGACTACTGGCACGCCATTTTGTCTTTCTTGAGAAGCGACAAAGCCATGGGAACGAAGTGTGAGAAGCTCAAGAGTCTTATTTCATCGCCTGAAGCAGCGCACGACTTACTCGTTAAGATGAGGTCTGTGAAGATCAATTCGTGTGCCATGCTCTCAATAATCAAGGAACTTGAGGCAGAGAGTACCCTGGTACACCAAGTTTAACCAATACTGGGGGTTCGTTTGCACGCACTCATCAGTCAATATTGTGATCCAACCGAGGTCTTCGACTCAGATGTCACAAGTCTGTTGGACCTCCTTGGCGAGACTGACCGCTTAACGACTGTCGCAGACTTTACGGATACCACGCTGCTGTCGCCGAAAAGTGTAGACAGACATCTGAGAGGAACCTGTGCGATCAACTCCAGTAAACCGAAGAACCGTTTTGGTACTGTGTTCAAATTGTGAATCCAAATGTGAAGCATGAGCTGCCCTGCGCATTCGAAACCTATGCGCCTATTTTTCAATTAGTGCTTCGGGAAACTGACGACATGAGCCAGCTCCTCAGTGATTTTGCGAACTATCAGTGCTATGAAATATGTAACATTCTGGAACCCCTGTCCTTTTGGAGACTTCACAGTGTCCAGTGGCAGTGCTTTCTCGTTGCGCGCTGCGTCTTCTGGCGCTGTTTCTATCGCTAACGTTGAAAGGGCATTTTCAAAGCTGAGGGCCGTCAGTCGAAAGGAGCGCGCTTCCATCCCTGACAGCAACCTCGCAAAGTATGCTTGCGTGTTTTACAGTAAGTTTTAAGCATAAGGTTGTTATGTATACGCACAAATACAGGTGTTGTGTGTTTCGCTTGTACCCATATATGTTTTTGTGCATCCAAACCTTCTAGAAAAATAAACTGTGCTTCGTGTGTTTTGATGTTTTAGTATTCAGATATGAATAGATCTATGATTTTGGGGTATCGAGAATAATGCAAAACTGCGAATTTCGGAGAATTGGAGATTTACGAGAAATAAACTCCGATAAACGCTGAATTTCCGCCAAAAATATAAACTCCGGTAAACGCGCGCCGATTTTCAAGAAACATAAACACCGAAAATACGGAGCCCTAAGTATACACTACCAGAAATATTCAAACGAACTGCGCAGTCACATCGCATGGCTCGGTACGGTTGGTCAGGCTCCATTTGTTAGGCCAAATATCTCGAATCCAAAGAAGCCACCGCTTCTCTCTCGTTTTTTTTTTTTTTGTTAAGCTTAAACAGTCGGACTCATTTAGCGCTGCGGTTTCAGCAACAAAGCGTGCAACAACAACCAATTCACGCGACAATTTTCCGCGCGAATCAGTCGCCGTGAGAACACAAGCCCCGCGGGCGCTTCTCAGAGGTGGCGTGAATGGCTCGTCTCCGCCTCCCCGCGTGGTGCTGCGCTGCGGCTGGCACGGAGAATTGGGCGGTGCAGTGGCGGGACGCGGAGCGCGGCAAGATAAAAGAATCGCCATACTCTCCCGAAGGGTATATATGGCTCTGACACTACACGGCTGTACAGGCCGATACGGGATGGACAAGTTTTGAGCTGGTAAGAGCTCAGAGCAAAACGATGTACGCAGGAATTCGAAACAGCGTCGACAGTTAGAGTAAGAGTGTAGGAATAGCGTTGACTCACAGTGGAGAAGAAGAACTAGGAGACTGACCGGCAGTGTATGCGGTATCGCAACAAAGAGGGTTAAGCGAAAAGTGAGAGAGGTTGAGAGGACTTACTGAATGGCAGCGGTGAAAAAAACCGGCTCTGAGTGGAGGGCGATATAAGGAGGCCGGCATTTTATGAAAATTCGAGGGCTTGAAGCGAGGTCGGGTTACCTTATAGAACGTGGAGTTACCAAGTGAGATTCAGTAAAGAAGAAGACAAACGCAGGGAAGCCAAGGAAACGCGAAATATATCCGCCACTCTGGTGAATCTACTGCATCTGTGCGTACTATTCATATGTGCAACCAAGAATAAGTCTTCAGTCGCTAGTCTGCCCTTGTCCCATGTTCCCATTCCTTGTCTCCGGCATTTTTTCGCGCAGCTTTCGTAAGAGTGGAACTCGCCCAGCGGTCAATTCTTCTCACATGCCGAGCAGCCAAAGTGGTTTTGACGCGGCAGAAGACTGGGCGTCAAAACGAGTCTACCCAAGCTTGATCTCCAACCCAGCTGCTTCCGTCAGGGGCGTAGGCAGAAATTTTTTTCGGGGGGGGCACCTCCTTGATCTGTAGTGGGGACGAGCAGGCAGATGTGGTCGAGTGTCATTTTCTGCTCTGTATGCTATGGCAAAAAAAAATTTCGGGGGGGGCACGGGCCCGGTGTGCCCTAACGTGGCTACGCCCCTGGCTTCCGTAGAGGCACGTTTCCTGTTATGAAGGGCAAAAGAAGGATCGGCAATCATTTCTCGTCCTTTCCCTACGCCACTGCGGCAGCATTTCCTCTCGATGATCGTGCATTTAGTCCGCCTCGGCCCCGAAGGTCGCGAGTTCGATCCCAGCAGCGGCGGCGGTCGCATTTCAATGCAGCCAGACTGCTATAGGCCCAAGTAATGTCGGTGCACGTCAAAGAACAACAGCTGGTGTACAATTCTGGAGCCCCCCGCTAAGGCGTGCCTCATAATCACATTGTGGTTAGCACAAGATATTATTGTCGTCATGTGAACGTGATTAGTCTTAATTTACAGCGGGTGACACAATCCGGAACGTCATAAACAAGGATTAAATCTCGGCCGGAGAGCGACGTTCCACGCATGGCTGTATTCTTTTGAGACGCCTCTTGTCAGAACGGCACGCATGGTGCACTCGTCGTATTTGCGCCGTTTGAGAGGATGCCTCCTCGCTGCCGTCCCGTGTTGCAGCGCTTCGGGAATTGAGCACACCGCGCCAGGCGAGGGTCCACCTGATGGTACGTGTGTTTCTATCGCACATATGACGTGGTAAAACTAGGCAAATGCTTACGTCGAACTACGTATACAGCAGAATGTATTGTGGCATTTACTTTCAGGGTATGAAAGTTTTCTCATGCGAAGTTTATGCTGTGCACTGCACCGGTAAATGCACTAATGTGGTGGAGATCTGTCGAAATGGAAACAATGTCGGCATCTCCATGAAAGCGGTCGACTAAAGAATGGCACACACAACAATAATCAGCAACTTTACATGTGGAGCCAATTATTGGCGCATATCGTATCATACAGTTGTTTTAAACAGGACTGTCCGTGCGTTTCATCAACGTGCGTGCGTTTTATGCAGAAATGTTTTGCTTGTAGAATCGACTAGCCTCGCTCACGCCCCTAGTGTTTCAGAGGTAGGCGCCGCGCACGGTGCAGCTGGTTTGGCGATCTTTTTCGGTCCAGCGTCTCGACGGGTATTTTGAAGGAATACTTAGGTAGATTATTGCACCGCTGCCAGTCACTGTTGCGACCCTTGTCGCAGCGTGTGTCATCGCCGCCAACAACTGCTGACAAGTCTCAAAGGCTTTCTTCAACGAGCTGTGCGGCCTATTAATGCCAATGGCCTTCTACACGCTACAGAGACGCAGTGCAGTAAGGAAGAGAAGATTATAGGAATACGTTTGTACACCAGCTTGGCGGTGTGGATTGGGGCCGTTGTGCTAAACAACTGGTCGGTCTCAATTAATGCCGTTCACGGCGCACTGTCCACAGCCCTGGGAAGATGCAGCGAATGTCTGCGTTGGCGAGGCGGCATCGTTCAGGAAACCAAGAGCTGACCGTAAGTGGAGGTGAATAAACGCACGTGCTTGCACGAAGAGAAATGTTTAACAATATGATGACCCTCTTCGGAGCAGACTTGGCTGTTTGCGTGGCTGTGGTGCAACAGCACTGCCCGCAAATACATTGCAATCAGTTGTACCAAGCTCGGAAGCATGATTCATATTGACGCGTGTATACATGTGGACGACGACGACGATAGGGGGATTTAACGGACACAATCTATTGGGGCTGTAGATATTTGAAGACGAAGAAGACGTTTCTCCTTGTCAGCTGATTTTCAGCACGCTGTTTCGCTGCCGAAAGGTGTTCTTGTCTTTTCCTCGCGTTGCATCGCGACACTGGTGGAGGTGCTGGACCGCAACCCTGCCTGATGCTCCACACCCCTAGTGGGAGCCGTTCATCCAGCCCGGACGCATTGTCACCTATTGCAGCTCCCGTGCATCGCCTCAGTCGGAGGTTGCGAGGCCTCGTTTCAGAGCTCACCCCCTCGCAGGAACCTTCTCTCAGGCGCCGCTTGCCTCTACCAATAGACAACGCCGGCCCGCAACAGGTGCCCCAAGGCAGCTCTCTTCCGAACCCATCCCAGGTGACGCTCTTTCTACCATTGGTGCCTGATCGCTTTAGTGGCGGTGCCCATGAAGACGTCGATGTCTGGCTTGAAGACTATGCACGTGTTGCCAAGATCAATCAGGGGTCTGATCCGCAAAAGCTCTCCCGCGCCTATTTTTTACCTTGACGACAGTGCTCGTACTTGGTATGAGAATAGAGAAGCCGGTCTGTCTACATGGAGCAACTTCCGACAGCAGTTTGTTGATACCTTCGCCAACGTCGACCGACGGGACCGTGCTCAGCAGCTATTGGAACTACGGGTTGAAAAACCCAATGAAACCGTCGCGATGTTCGCGGAGGATATGACTCGTCTTCTTCTCAGAGCTAACCCGAATATGACTGATGAAAAGAAATGGAGCTATCTCATGCGTGGTGTAAAGAAGCAGCTTTTCGCCGGGCTCCCTCCAAGTACCGTGGCTGACTTCGTCAAGAAAGCTACAGCTATCGAGCGGGCACTTCATCAACGATGCAGGCAGTGTGATCGCATGTCCAGCAGGGCCCCAATCAGTGCCGCCGCCATGACGTTTGACAATCAGAGCGCCTTGCGAAACCTGATTAGGGAGATTGTTCGCGAGGAACTTCAGAAGTTGCGGACACAGGTCATGGCGTCCGTCGTCCAAGTCGTGCGCGACGAAATTCGGCAAGCATTCCCGATAGCTGACCCTGATGCCGAGCAGCGTCCCATAAGCTACGCCGCCGCTGTTCGACGTCCACCACTCGCTAAGCCGTCGCCGCCGCCGTACCGCCAGCCCCCATTAGCACCTTGGTCACCGCCGCAAGAGGAGACATTGAGGAGACCACCCGTCTTGCCGTACCGCCAGCCGTCCACAGCCGCGCCATGGGCATCGTCGCAAGAAGAGATGCTCAGACGTCCACAGCTCCGAAAGACAGACGCATGGCGCACAGTGGACCGGCGACCTCTTTGTTTTAACTGCGGAGGTGCAGGCCATATTTGCCGCCACTGCTGGCATCGCGGTCATTCGTTTCGACCTGTTCGGCCATGGTTTGACGGCCGACGCGCCACCGACGAATACATACCACGCCTCGACAACGCTTCTTTTCAAGGACCACCCCCCATGCAGCACACAACGTACACTCTTAAAAAAAAGGTAGTACTTGCTAACTTTGGGGTTGTAACGGCTTGTCACATATGTTACTACCCTGTTAGTAATTGCAGTTAGTAACGGCAAGGGTCGTAACTGTTACTACCTTTGCCGTTACTTACCATAGGTAGTACAATAAAGGTTGTAAAAAAAGGTTGTAATCGATACTAACGTGTTCATTTCGCCACACTATTAACGTTGATCAAATTCATAATGACACACTACGATACAACTTCGGATAAGCTTCCGTGGAGTGTCATGAACTAGAAGAATACACAGATGCAACAGCAAGTTCACTACGCGACAGTACTTAGTAAGCGACTCCCGGGTTATTTATAGCCCCCACATTCGAGATGCACGACTGGTACCGGTGAGCACCTGTGTTTCACGATGAATTATCAAAAATGTGACACTAAAGTACCACAGCCTACTACCGGATTATGTGTGCTTGGGGACGTAGCACAAGACTATTAATCAACCGTATTAAAAGAAACAATACGTCCTGTCTATTTGCTATAAAACTGCCGTAAAAAGCATTATGTACAGCGGCCGAGACACGGTATTAAGTCCACTAACATAGCCTCAGTGTATTTCAATGAATTCCTGTGCTAGTGCATACACAGTTAAAAGCTAATATTTATCATTTCTGGGATTTTAAGTGCGAAAACCACAATATGATTATGAGACGCGCCGTATAGACTCCCGATTAATTTTGACAACCTGTGATTATTTCACATCCGCCTGTTATGCTAGTTTGTTGGAATTGATATTGTCTACTAAAATGCGTATAGCATTTGTTTACAGTTCAATAAATGTTGCTCCTCCGTTTTCAGCTTAGAAATCGCGTTTGCGTAATTCAAAAAAGAGAACTTGTATTTTTTTCTCGATCCATGAGCGTTTTCTTCACCAGTTTTCGTTTAAAAACGATGTGTCGAGACAATTGCAGCTATAATTTAACACAGTAGCTATTCACTTTAAGTAGTTAACGGCCAGGTGGGAAAAAGGTAGCAACGTTCGATGAAAGTTAGTAACGGCCGCAGTTTGCTTGCAGTTACTAAAGTAGGCAGTAAACAGGTAGGAAAAAGTTAGCAACGGTTCCAGGTAGTAAACAGGTAGCAAAATGTTAGTAACGGTCAAAGACAGTAACTGCTAGAGCACTGCACGGGCTCGGGCCTACCCGAAAACCCGGGCCCGGCCCAGCCCGTGGGCCGGCCGGGCCGGGTAAAGTAGTTTTCACGGCGGGCCCGGGCCGGGCTCGGGCCTGAAGCTCCGGGCTTAGGGCCGGGCCCGGGTTTGAGGTGGCGGGCTCGGGTCGGGCCAGGCTTGGACTTTGCTCCGTTCTTAAAGGGTCCCTAAAGTGAAACACGTACTGAACCGGTTTAGTTTGATAAAGTGTACTCTGAGAAACCGAACGTCATTAATTTCACCATCAATAGTTTATTAATAAAGGAGAAAATCAAGGTCAAAGTTCCATTTTGGAATTTCGCGTTGAAATCTCCGCATATGACGTCACGGATTTCAAACTGTACTCGTCGTATTTTGGGTACATTGGCTCAACGAAATTTCCAGAAACTTAGTATGTTAAGTCTATGACCCCCTCAGAGGTCAATGTACTTCATGTTTCCCACTCTAAACTACGTAGGGCCCAGTAAATGCTGTCAGAATCTATGACGTCACGGCGTTTGCTGCGTGAATTTTATGTTGGCGTCGTTACCTGCATTTTCCTGTGAGTTTTCTCTCTTACCAAGAATCTTGTCGCTGCTAGCGTGGTGCTTTTGGAATGGTAAAAAGAGTAATTTACTGATAATATAAATCGTTTTTCTCTTTAATGCGCCTTGTTCAGCATACGCTGTGCATGCATATAAGTCCCACATTATATCTCGAAAAAACGCTTTTTCTATGTGGGGTAAGCTATGTGGAGAAATGTTATGAGGGATAAGTACTGAACTTCTTTTTCTTCTTGCATATGAGCTACTTGATTTATCTGAAACGGGCGAGCTAAAAGTAAATATACCAGGCGCTTATATGTAACATCTCGCTATTCCGTGCTTTATTTCCTTTCGTTATTATTTTATATCCCAAATGTTACTCTGTTCGTAGTAATAAATGTAATATAATAAAATTATACCTATGAAATGTCATCGCAAGAGCGATCACAAAGCTCCAAAGCTGGGAAGCGTTGTTGAATGTTAGAGCCCTGCACGGAGTCTTGATACATAAAATTGCTATAAAGGCACATTCTTTTTCTGTGACTCTGTGACGGCTCCCAGTGGTCATGTGGCGCGAGATGGACATGCACAGCCTTGTTTGTGTGCCCACATTGTTAACGTCTGAGCTTTCATCTTGTTCCGCCATATCAGGGGTCTAAAACTCACCTCAGCTAACGGTCCGCATTCACGAAAATTTACTCACGCAAAGGCTAGGGCAATGGCGAAGGTTGGAGCGTGTAAGAGGGAGGGAGGAGGGAGGGGGAGGAGGAGAGGGAGGGAGAGGAGAGCCCTGCTGCCGGCACGAGACGAGCCGAGCATACGAGGGAGGGAGAGGAGAGGCTTGCTGCCGGCACGAGACGAGCCGAGCATGCGCAGTGGGGGTGTAGACGGCGCCGCCGACGCCGCAGGTGCGACTAAGAAATGCTCCGCATTTAAAATGAGATGAAGACAGTCATGGGCGGGCGGAGGGCCGCTAGCGAGAGGTCTGCGAGCCGCGTGTTTGAGGCCCTATATAGTGCGCTATATCGTGCGAGAGCTACATGACACGCCGCAACAGCGTTGGAATGTGCAGGAATAGAATAGGTCCATTAAGGAAGGCGTGGGGTGAAGTATATTCGCTTGACGAAATATCTGGCTTGAAAAAGGACAATGACATATTCCGTGCCGGGTGATGTCCCCTTACCTCGAACCATAATGCACCCAATGAGTGAGCTTCGAGAAGCTTAATCGCGCCTTGATTACCAAACTCGAACGAACCCCGAAAATATATCGAAATAACTTCGTCCACCTCCTGCCGGTCCTAACCGCGTAGTCCAATGGCCACCTTCTACCGGTACAACCTCGCTGGGAAGGCATAAACCATTATAATATGGAAAAACCGAGAACGGTGCAAACCGTGCATAACATACACTGCTGAAAACTGCAAGGAGAAACCCTCAAAGAGGAGTTTTATAGATGATATTGAAGAGTGGCACGACGTTCGGGAACGAGAGCAGTGAAGGGATGAGCTGGACAGCTATGCTCATTCTGCAGAGGTCCACAAAGACATTCTAGATTTGCTCCAGTGGTGGAAGTTAAGAACGACTGCCGACGCCTTGATGTGGTGCGCCCGTGCGGCCAGCGCGAGCAGTGCAAGAAGCTTTAGCGCGGCAGGATATCCGATCCAACAGCGCATGGCGTGCTTAAAGCAGGAATCTCTTGATACATTGATTTTTCGCACAATAACATGTGAAGAAGTAATCTGTAAACTACGCCATAAGAAACTTATAGACTGTATATACTAGCAGTGGTGTGGTATGTGAAAATAATGCTATGACAAATAGTTTTTTTCTTCCTTTCGGCTGATTATACGCATACACGTGGTTCAAGCGGTTCCATACCTTTACCTAGATTAGTGTATTTACAGCAACGGTCACAACTTTGTTTTTTTCCCTCTGTTTCTCTTGCTGTGGCAAGATGCTACAATGGTGAAGACAGGTGCTACATATCGAGAAGGGTGCACAATTGGCTTTGTGGTTAGAGCATGCTATAAATTTCAATAGGCTATAGAGTGCATTACAAACAAAGTGAAGAGAGCGTTTTGTTCTCTGCCAAACCAATCTAAAACACATGCTCTGGCAGTGCTCCGTGTTGCGCGGCGGCGAAGTCATCACGCAGTCCAAATGGGAGGCTGCTATTACCAGCTCCACGCTAGAAGAACAGCTATATGGGCAGCCCAACGGGCCCGCGACGCAGAAGAGAGACTTGGTCTTTCTGTTCCGATGTCGGAGCGGCCCGCAACGTTCATCCATTCATCAATCTATCCTTTGTTGATGCGCTCCCTATCGAAACTGAACTCGTGCTGCAAATCACTTTTCTTGCTACAATGTCTGCTACAAAACGCCCTTCATGATCCTTATTGTATTTGCAGAAGAAAATGGGTACAGTATACCACTGCCGAACAAACATTCACTGTCTCCAGTATGTCCGCTCAACTGTTTGCACCGTGAGCCCCTTTTTACAAGAAATCACCGTAACTATGTTAAAGTATAATTGTTAGCGAAACATGCGCAAACAAAGCGTAGATATGTGCTACCTAAAGACACCTTGCTGTCGATTCCATGTTCGGGCAACACCACCTAGATTACTGGGTCGGGCCTCAGTCGGGCCTGATCTGTGGTCGGGCCGGGCCGGACCGGGTAGGCGAAATTTTTTCTCGGGTTCGGGCCGGGCCCGGGTCTCGTTTTGAGTCACCGGGCCGGGTTCGGGCGGGTAAATTTTAACAAGTGCCGGGCCAGGGCCGGGCCCGGGCCGAGAATTACGGCCCGTGCAGTGCTCTAGTAACTGCTGCAGTTACTACCTCTTTGCTTGCAGTTAAAACCTTTTTAATAACTTTTTTTAAGAATGTAGGGCCGATATTGGTTTTACGGCGGCTATGCGAGGCCCTATCTCGGCCCAGTGTTGCCGGCATTGAGCCATTATTGGCTGAGCCGTTGATTTTGGCCGGCAATGATGGGCCGGTTTTGCCGCCATTCATCGAATATTGGGTTTTCACCGGTAATATCAGGCCTGGTTTGCCGCCGCCCCGCCGAGATCGGCTGAGCCAATGGCTTTCATCGGCAAACATAGGGCCAGTTCTGCCGGTCTTCAGCCTACGTCGGCTGAGCCGTTGGCTTTCATCGGCTATTATTGGGCCACTTTTGCCCTCATTCAGCCGACGTTCGCTTTCAGTGGCTAATAGTGGACCCATTTTGCCGTCCTTAGTACAGATCAGAGCTCAGGGACAGTCTTCTGTCGGGAATAGTCGACCCTTTTTCGCCGCCCGTTTGCACTCGACCTGACAATTAAGATCCGATCGAGATAAGCATTACCGAAATTACATTAATTTATTGTATGTGTCAATCAAACGTCGAGCGTGCTACGTACATGTTTCATTGCCGGAACATCACGCGTGCGCGCTTCTGAGTAGTTTTGTTGATGTGCTTTTTCCCCTAAACACAGGATACAATTCTGATGCAATAGAGCATCAGGCGCTACATGGATCGCTACAAGCCGCTACATGGATCGGTGTGCTAGCAAAAATAAGAAAGTGCCTGACCACAACACGTGCTAATGCCGCATGTACGATTCGGGGCGCGAAGTACCGCCGACTGAATAGCTGGCATTATCTTGTTAGTTTCTGCTATGACAATGACTAACAGTTATCACTAGCACAGTCACTTCTCTACCGAAAAAGGTAGTCTTCAGAAGAATGACTGACTCACATTAAATGGCCAATTCGTTGACCAGTTGTTCAACGCTATCAAATTGTTCAAACTTTATACACATACCAATAACTTCATTGGCCGAATTCAATGTACTTCTCTGTCGTAAATGTTTTTGCCACTGGTCGGCTGACTTCACTAATGTATCCAGCATCAGAATTCACCCAAACATTCCCCCACGAATGCTTTTAGCGGAAGAAGTTTTATGTGAATGCTAATTCTGTACAGACATCGAACCTGACATATTTATAGGCCTAGTGCGCTGCAGTTTTGACTGAACAAGTGGCGCCGCCCGCGGCGCGGCGCGCAACTAATCAGTCGCGACGGAGAGCGGGTGCGTACGGGAGGAACCATAGCAGCTCGAAAGGATGAAGCTGATTCGCGGTAAAACAGGAGTGTAACTATGCTATTGCTGCGTGCGTGGCTGTCGCAACAGCTACAGAAACACTGGCTGTAAGGTGCCAAAAATAAAATTATATGGATTTGTAAGGAAGGCGCACGAGAAGGAGCGATGAGGGCGGTGTGGCGCGCGAGATGAACAGACGTGCTTTATTTTTTAATGCTTTCCTTGTTATTACTAGGCATAATTGCTCGTCGTCGTTATAAACTCTGCCTTCTTTTAGCCCCGATGGAGGTCTTCGGCAGCTTGTGAAGCACCGAAACCGCATATGCAGTGCCCACTTCTTGGGCAATGGTGAGAGAAGCCCGAAAGTCCTGCACTCTGCTCGTATTGTTCCGACACTTTTGCATGCGTGCTATGGGAAAGGCGACAGCGTGACCGTGTGACATCTCTGTATCTAGAAGGGGACGCGGGTGATGGCCAGAGCTGCAGGCACATGATAGGTGTGCGCAGGATGTGTGCTCGCACTTGTTGACAAACACAGACGAGGCGGCGCCGTGCTTACACCATCCGCGGCGCCCAGCTTTGCATGTGCACCTTGCTCCTACAATGTGCACTTGGTGATATACTATAGACAACTGAGAAAATGTACAGAAATCATTGAAAAGCCCGAAGGAACGAGCGAATGTAAAAAAAGCGAGAGGAACGAACGAACTTTTCTCTTGCTTAGCCTGAACACCAACTAACACACGCAGACTGATTAATAGCGAGCACCCCCACTGAATAGCGAGAACGGATGCAAAAGTTAAAGGAACCTTTTCGCGTATTAAATGGGGGGAATAATGCACGAGCCGAGCGAGCCAACCGTTTCCGATGCTGCTTAATGGAGGCGCATCTTCTTCTTCACAATGCTTTTAATTTAATCTAAATAATACAAGAACTTGACAAAACTTTGATAACCTGACAACGGACGCCCTAGTCGACGCTCTTCATCTGAGCAACACACTTGCAATTGACTTGCAAGGGCCCCTTTGCAGACACAGTTTCCTCCCTAACACCGTAAACATGATTACCGGCGTAAAGATCACTGCCGCGAAGAAGCCTGCTTTTATTTTAAATAACTTTTTACGTATTCAGTTCCGCGGAATCCACAGAATCACGTGCGCTGCTCGTTCCGAAATGCCATTGCTCTGCTCCCACTGAGCGGCGTTCGCAGCATGCCGCGACGGGATCACGCGCGCGGCCGCTACTCGCGGCGCTGACTGTCCTAGCGCCGCAGCGCCACCATACCAGCTGTCGAGACATCCTTTTAGCCGCTGACTCTGTGGCGCGAATGCTCGTAAACTACACGGAGAGTATCCTATCTGTGTGTGTACACTTATTTGCACACGCGCATGTTGTGGTCAAGCGTAGCAAGCGGATTTGCATCAGTGATGTCACATAATTTTACTTTGTGAAAGTTGTAAGGCGTGTTGCTGAGCCGGTTGGTTTATGACTTGAAAAAAAAATAGGCATGGCGCAAAAAAGACCGGGCGAAGTGAAGACGCGTTTTTTAGGGGCGAAGCTCCTTAAGGCGGCACCCGTTCGTCCCTCGTAGTCGTCATCGTCGTAGTAGTCCGTAACAAGTCTTACGCTTTGACCTCCAAGGTGGTGCCGGTGGGAGATTTCTCCTGTGCGTTGTTGAACAATAAAAAATTCGCAGCGTGCGCGTTAACTAAAAGCCGAATTCTTCTGTCTCTCATTCCCCATTAGCAGCCATTGGCGTGTTCCAGTAGGAAACGTTAGTAGAAGTAGAAGTGTAAGTGTTAGCTAAAAGCCGACTTCTTCTGTCTCTCATTCCCATTAGCAGCCATTGTTTACCTCCAAGGTAGTGCCTGGTGAGATTTCTCCTGTGCGTGATTAAACAATAAAAATTTTGTTCGAAACGCCGTTGATTGATGAAATAAACCAACGAAAGACGCCAGATGTTTTGTAAAAGCAGAACGAAAGAACGCCAGATGTTTTTCTTAAAGTGTAGTAGTAGTAGTTGTATGTAGCCACCTCGCCCGATCGTCAACGGGTGAGGTGGACCGGCAACGGCGCGAGGACCCTGCCGTACGAGAGTTAAATCACACTAAAAGACATACTTTGCGGGCGATACACTCTAGTGAGCTTTCAACTTTTCGTCTTAATGTACATGATAAAGAAATTATTTCTACGAAAAACGCAAGGCACACCTTGAGCAATATGTTTGGTTTTGGGACGCTAAATGGAACCATGAGGCGATGCGAAGCCGGAGCACTTGCACGATCGCGTTCCGTTGGCTTTCGTTGGGCATGCTACCGACCTCGCGTCGTGGAACGCGCGTCCTGTCTTCCCTCTAGCCTTGCCTTTAATTCGCACAGGGCGAGCGGGGAATGCGGTCGCTCTTGGCGCTCTTTCGCTCGGGAGCGGACTTCTTCCTTGCATTTCACCGATCACAAGTGATAATGAAGGGACCACGTAAACCAACAGTACAATAAAAGTTTGATGTTTAATATATACACGATGTTTCACACTCTTTATATTATGTACTGGGCGCATTTCACGGAAGAGTTTCACGGTTTACAGATGATTCCCTCCGTAGCTTCGCCCCACTCATCATCATTCACCCCGTGGATATGCTGTGATTTTTTTTCGTTTGAATGCTTCTAAACCAACTAGCCCACCGATAATCTTTAACGAAATGGCAAACACGTGTTTGTCAGTTCGTATTTGCACTTCGTCGCCGTCCTTTTCGTGCCATACCTATATCTTTCTCAAGTGAAAATCTCGTTGAACGATTGCTTCCCACGTGCTTTTAGAAACAGTCACTTTAAAATTATTATTGCACGTGAAATGTGATAAAAAATGCGACGCCAACGTGGTGTAGGCAAAGATTTCATGTAGCGACGCGTTGCAATAAGCGACGCATTGAAAATTCGACGAACGCATTTCTCAAACGGCATGCCCAGAGACCACATGCTGGGGGGGAACGCACACCATTGTTGGAGGCTGAGCTGTGCTTTCAAGAAGAGAGAATTTGCATTTTTTTCTTTAACCTATACTTCCCCCCCCCCGCTTCCCCTCGTTCAGCATCATTGTCACGAAAGTCGCTTCACCAGGCAGGGTAGGGTAGCTGTCCCGACGGAGGGATAATAGTTGCTGCGGGAGCAGGTTTTTTCGCTCCGGCCGGTGTGTGGACATGTGTGGCGGAAAGTCCAAATCGTGCGCGAGATGGATACGCTGCAGGATCCCGGCACCGTTTTAGCAGAGATGACCGCAGCGAGCAACCAGTGGCCCCATGCTTCCATATTGGACTCGCTCGCCTCATATAAGGCCACGTGTTGACTGCTGTTACGTGTCATCAGATTTTCGTTCTCTTCTTATCACGCATTTGCTCTTGATCATTGTTTTCTGTGTATTCTGTTACTATGGTGCGCTTGCATTTTTTGTTCGCTCGTGTTTTTAGCGATCCAACGAGCACACGTGAGTGGTTTTCATGCAAGATTCCTTTCCGTTAAAATCTTACCTTGTGATTAGGAGTGCATGCTTGTGTGTCTACCTTGTTTAGATGTAGATAATAATATCTGGAGTTTCACGTCCCAAAACCACGCTATGATTATGAGAGACGCCGTAGTGGAGGGCTCCGGAAATTTCGACCTCCTGGGGTTCTTTAACGTGCACCTAATCTAAGTACACGGGCCTCAAACATTTTCGCCTCCATCAAAAATGCAGCCGCCGCGGCCGGGATTCGATCCCGCGACCTTCGGGTCAGCAGTCGAGCGCCATAACCACTACACCACCGTTGTTTAGATGTAGAGTTCATGGGATCTTGTGGGACCGCTCGCAATGTTTTTCGCGTCGCGTGCAGCAGTTTATTCATGTTTTTGGCCCACAGGTTATCACTGAAAAAATTGTAATGTTCGCTTAAAGAATAGCTGTAATTTAATTGCCAGTCGTGTGTTGCGAATGCCAAACGTTTGCTAACCAAATCAACCTTATTCTTTGGTGAATTTGATAAACATCAGAAGCGGGAGGGGGGGGGGGTGCTTTTCTGCTAGTAATTAGCTCACGCGTACACATACTTCTCTAGTCTGGTTGCCACTCTTATTCTTGCTTTTTCGCCGGGCCACCTAAGATTATCGTTGTTTTCTTCGGGTCCGTCTTTAATGCTACTTTAACGCTCCCTTCCTTACATCTCCAGAATTTTTTTGTCGATTCGTCACCTTCATCGCTGAAAAGCGTGATATCGTCCGCAAAACGCACGTAGCTAAGATATTCTCCGTTAATCCTTATTCCTATTTTTTCCCGTTCTAGTTCTTCAAATATTTATAGTGAATGTATTTATAGCCACGCGTCTAGCATACGGCCCCCGGGTCCGTGGCCTTGGAACATTGAACGCGCGCCTGACTGAATAAGCCATAAAACGGGGGGACAAGTGGTTGTTTTTGTGTGTGTTTGTGGCGCGAGGAGGAGAGCCCAGCGGAGTCGGGAGAGCGCCAGCGAACCATTTGAGCTGCGTGGACAATTCCTATTTTGGTGCATCAGTCGGTCAACACTGCACAAAAACGTGCTGCTGTCAACGCTGCAACCGCCGTCGTCTGTTCGTACACTACTACGTCGCGTCTGCTGTACGTTTTTTTGACGTGACGCTGACGTGACGGGGCGTTTGACGGCTGTGTGAACGAGCACTAACGGGTGCAAACGGTCCGGCGACTACCCGACGTCGGCGGGGCCGACACCATGCCAGCATCGGCTAGCTCACATAGGTCCAATGACGGCTTGCCGTCATCGGCTGAATAACGGCAGGCCCGTCTCGGACCGACGCTGGCTGGCCCACATCGGCCCAGAGTCGGCAAGCATGCGCGGCCCAACGCCGGCTAGCCGACATCGGGCCGATGAGGGTGAAAGTAGCGCGAGCGTGATTTGCCGACGTGGGACCAGTATTGCTGCCGTCATTTGCTGACGTTGGGCCGAGATCGGTACAATGCCGGCTTCTGCCTGGGATACCAAACACATCAACCAACGGATTGTCTTGGCTTTCGCACCGACCGTAAGTTGACCTCGGCCGTAGTTGCGAGACTAGCCCTTAATTCCGCCAAACTTGGCAAAACACTTGATGAAATACGCTCGGGGACTGCAGATGCAAGGAGAAAGGGTTTATTTTAACTGAAATACGTTGTATTTGTGAGTACCTTTTTATAAAAACCAGCAAAACGTTTATATTTTAATCGCGAAACTTATGGTCACGTCACCTGCTTCAGCGACCCAAACTAAGGACAACTTTTCGCGTGTAACATGTGCCAACCGCAGTTGGCGCTAACTATAGTAACTCCGGTTAACTGAGGTCCGTCGTAACTAAGGTTAGCGTGCCCGCGTAACAAAGGTATAACCCAGGTAGCACACATGGTCTAGAAAACGTTTTTTTAGAGATAAATGGGATAAAACGGATTCTAAACCAATTTCGACGTTTTAAAAACGTCACAGAAAATCCGTATTATATCCGTTTTTGATAACGTCTAGAAAACGCATTTTTAAGACCATTTTGGTCTGAAACGTGTATTTCATGACGTTTTTTACATTCTAAACCAATTTCGACGTTTTAAAAAGGTCACAGAAAATCCGTATTATATCCGTTTTTGATAACGTCTTGAAAACGCATTTTTTAAGACCATTTTGGTCTGCAATGTATATTTCAAAACGTTTGGTCGATTCTAAACCAATTTCGACGTTTTAAAAACGTCACAGAAAATCCGTATTATATCCGTTTTTGATAACGTCTAGAAAACGTATTTTTTAAGACCATTTTGGTCTGGAACGTATATTTCAAGACGTTTCTTCCATCCTAAACCAATGTCGACGTTTTAAAAACGTCTTGTTCGTGACGTCTAGAAGACGCACTTTATAAGACGTTTTGTCGCCCAGCAGCGGACTGCGCGCCACTTGGCCCATGCATGCATGGGCATGCAAGAACCACCGCGAATTGAAATTTGAACTCCAGCCTGCGCACGCCATCTCTCATTGCGATAAAGAAAGTAACGCGCAAAAGGATAAAGGCGTATGGTGTCTACATTGCATCAGCAATAATGAAGACTTCAAAATTCGTTAACCTGTAAACTTTACGTAATTTACAGTAATTTACTCGCAGCGATAACAGTTTAAATTCCGCACGAAGGCCTTAGCGCTGACTGTATCCATCCGCGCGGCCGTTGTTTCTGCAATGTCAGTTAATCTCGCCGATTTCGCATGGGCGGTCGAGCTCACCGGTCATGCACGCTTTTGCTATATTTCGTGCTTGTGTCGTGGTTCGTGGAGGCTATAAACGCAGCTGTGAAGAAATTAAACTTCGCTGCGTGTTAGACTTGTGGACCCGAATGCAAGTATGTCTGTGTGGAGCGACTGTTACGCTGACTGACGGTAAGAGTCCCGTAAGATTCTCTGTGGAAAACTTCACTCATCAGCTTGCGTGTGGGACGCGCTCGCAACTTCCTTTCTTCTATGCTCGAGGGACGGGCGTGGTTACTTTGATGTGCGATTAGTTTTCTGTGGATTTGCGGATACTGTAAACCACGGGCTTCTGTCATTTTTGAAGGTAAGTTCATTTTTACTGCATTTGCGCTCAGTATTTGAGAACTATGACAAATGAAAAAGCGTGTTCCGTTGCATCACGGGCTGCATGTGTGACATGTTTCAGCAGTACGTGATTGCGGAATTTATTCAGCATACATGATAAGGCTGTCGAAACGTAAATGCACGTCATGGTTTCCGTCCATGTTCGAACCAACATGAGCGAAAACCGTATGTATATTTGTTAACCCAATTTCAGCATAGTGACTATGTGTTTTTCTTGGTCGCTTGATGAGGTTGTTTCAATATAGACGTTAGCTGAAGCTACGTGTGCCGCGTAAGAAGCAGTTTTAGAATGGGGTACGCACAGATAGCGTTCGTTGGGCGCATATGCTATTTCAGCAACTTAACGTGAGTACGCAAGAGGATGGCGTACGACGCAGGTGGAGTACCCAGTTTTACAATGGGATACGCAGATAGCGTTTGTTGTATACGTAGCGTATAATGCATGCGCAATGGCGATGAACGAACGCAAAGCTTCGCGCACCCAATTTTAAAACTGCGTTGTTGAAAGTTACGGCATGTGTCATCTGTTTTATTGTGTCACTGAAGTTTGTGGATGCGAGAATCTTTGCAGCGACAGCGTACTGGTTCATGGTTTCTTCCACAGTACTATCTACACGTAACGAGAGGCTGAGCACGCTTTTCTGTTAGTTGCGAATTTCTGAGGGCATGAGAGTCAAAGACGCGTTTGACGGGGAGGCGCTCGGCATTTTTTCTCAGTGCTGCGTTGACTATCTAGATGCGCTTTCGGACTTGTCATTTATGTTTCCCCTACTCTGTTAACCTCCTCCTTTCTCGATAAAGCCTGCAGCTCTTAGCAGAACCAAGAGGTTCTCTTGCGCGTGTTTTGTGCCTGGTTAAATATAGCAGGCTCGCTCTCTGTCGCCGTACGGTGTTATCGAGTTTTCATCTTTTCACACCGTCCTATAGGTATATAAACAATTAATGAAATGATCTTTTCTACTATTTATTACAGATGGTACTTGCCCTAGATGTTTAGGAACAAAGGCTACACCAACTAATTTATTACTTTCTTCTTTTTGATGGGCTGACTGACAGGTTTTAGTATGAAAAAAGATGGATGTAAAGACATTAACATTTTCCTCTTTTCCTTGGAAACTTTCAAAAACAAAGGGTCACAGTTTGTAAAGCCGTTAACTTTTTTGAGCGTCTTTGTTTGTCGGCATCTTCAAGAAACCGCACTAGGGCTATTGTGTTAAAATATATTTGACGTGGAACGCTGCCCCATGCTGCTAATGGCACAACAACGTTCGTGCGAATGCTATTTGTAGTGTTCTTTGCAAACTTCCTGATGTGCCTCGTGATTTCCATCAAGTACCTTTCATGAAGCCATGTGTTCAGTCTGACTTGCCACACATTGTGATACTTTGACGCTGAGCAATGTGATGTACTAAGTGCAATACCCTGATCTGCCTCTGACAATCCTGAGTTTACAGCTGTGTGCTTATTGAGTAAAAAATGGGGAAGAGTCCCAATTTCTTTAGCTGATGTGTCTTATAACATTAATTTGTTCTTTTAGCCTGACATTTTCTAATACTGGGCATCATAAAAGAATCATGTTTTTTTTTATCAGGCTGGTATTTTCATATTCCTAATTTTTATTTATTCATTTTAGTAAGTGGCTCATTCATTGTAATTTTTGCGGTCGTTTCGATTAGTTTTCTGTTCATACATTTTGTTTTCGCGCATCAGTTGGTTTAGTTGTATTTTTTGTTATATGTCGCCGTAATTTACAGTGGTCATATCTTCTGCTAGCCATGGCACATTTAAGCTTAAATGTGTGCTCTCTAGGGATGTCAGACCATAATTTCTTTGATAAGTTTTGTACGCTGCATTTCGAAGCATGAAACCGTTACTCCTTTAGAAGGCACCGTTGAAACACGTATGCTGCATCCACAAATATTTTTAGCTAACGTCTAAAATGGCGCCTTTTGTTCCCAACGTCTATCTTACTTCTGTATTGATGCCAGAACTTTTTCCAAAATTTTTTTCAGTGAGATACGTTCCAACAGAGGCATGTTGTAAGAACGTTCCTAAAAGTTTCATTTTGTGAGCAATACACATCAGCAACAGTGATTTTGCAAGCAATTTACGTTCTTTTTTTATTACGCATTCTTGGCTCGGTGGGCCAAATATTATTTTGCAGTTTTGTTTTGTTCTTAGTGATTTCAACACATTGGAGACGATTTCCTTTAACTGTGGTCTTGTGTAGCGCTACTGAACGATTGTTTTGAAACGAAGAGAGACACACACCAGGTGCTTGATGCATGCCTTCTTTCCTGCTTGGAATGCTGTGTTGGAGCAAGATGGCGAGTTGGGCCTGTTGGGTTACGTTCATGTTTGGAAAATTAGGTTGAAGCACACTGAAAAAAAACGTGGACAGTAGAAGTCGACAGGAGTAAGTGCTGTCCTGTCCACTTCTACTGTCCATGTCTTTTTGTTGTGTTGCTGTGTTGGCTGTGGCTCGTTGTAGCGTCTTCTAACTCACTCACCTATCGGATTGGTAGGACAGATTCATCAATGTGCGATAACTGCAACTGCATAGAGACTATCGATCATCATTTGTGCCGCTGTATGCTATTTCAAACACATCGCCGGACTCTCCAGTGTGCCTTCAGGAGACTTGACGGTCGGCCTTTTCCCGAAGGAAAGATCTTGGGAGTCTGTCTTCATAGCAGATCAGCGCAGAAAACCACACGAGCCCTCCTGCAGTACTTCGAGGCACCAAACTGAGTGACCACCTGTGATACACTCCTCTGTGTGTGTGTTGTGAAATGTGTCTCTTTCTCTCTATTTTTACTCCCTCATTATCCTCCCATGAGTAGGGTAGCAAATTGGACGCTATTTAACCTCCCTGCCTATCCTCTGTTCCTTCTCTCTCTCTCTCTCCTTACTACAAGAAAAAAGTTCAGCGGAAGATGAAGCGTTGAGGAAACGTTTCATCATGAATGCTTGTCTTCGTCAGGGCCCTGACGGCCGGGGCGTAGCCAAGGGGTTGGGTGGTTCAACCCCCCCCCCCCCGAAAATTTTCTATTTTGCTCGTGTTTATATACACGCACACATACAAATGCACGCACGAACATATATAAAGTATGGTTAACCCCCCCCCCCCCCAAAAAAAAAAAAAAAAAAAAATGGCTGTTGCTAGGGTTACGTCCAGACGTAACTGTAGTCACCGCTATCGTTACGTCCAGATTAAAGTCCCTAGATTTTCCCTGTTGAAGAGCAGGGAAAATCTAGGGACTCTAGTCAGATGTGGCTTTCCACAAACGTGAGTACATTATTTTCCTGTTGCTCAGTGAAGGCCCTCTGCGCCCTTCGGGCGCGGAAACCTAATCGTGGCTTCGCCCTCGCTTCGCGAGTGCGGCCATTTCGCTAACGCTCAATGGCCGATTGGCAGGGTCACGGTCACGCGCTACTGGCCGCTATCGCGGCCACGCGCTGTTTAGCCCGCGCAGCCTGCCCCTTCGGGGCAGGCGGAGGCGTAGGTAACCCAAGAGCCGCGTCGCGCTTCTCTGGCAACAGACTTCAGCAACACCTGAGACGACGACAAAAAAAAAAAAAAAAAAAGAAAAAAAAAAAAAAAAAAAAACGTAGCAGCAGCGAGGTTCGAACCAACGTCCTCGCAGTTCCGAGCACGACACGCTAGCCGCTGCGCCACAGAGGCCAATCGGTTCAGTACGTCTAACGGGCTGTATTTGTATCGTCACGCTGGACGTAACTTTTAAGACTCATTATTCTTACGTCCAGACGTAACTGCAACGGCTCCTACCGTTACGTCTAGACGTAACGCTAGACACTCCCAAAAAAAATTTCTGGCTACGCCCCTGCCTGACGGAAACTAGTCCCCTTGTCGAGGCGTTAGCTTCAGCGACATTCCCTTTTCGACAATTTCTGTTCACTTCATCTTTGCGTTTGATTAAGTAAAACTAATGAGCCGACGCTTACATATTGTAGAATGGCTGTGCCAGATCCTAAATTTTATCATATTGCACTGTTAGTTGTTTGACAACAATTTTGCGAATGATGAATCATGCAACAAAAAGTGTCCTTGAAGGTTGGATACTATGTAGCTGTATTTTAATTACCGCGATATTTTGTATTCTTTTGCGGCTTCTGAATAATATTATAGTCGCATGCTATATCTCATTTCGTGGTTTTTACGTTTCTATACTGTACAGGAATCGTTGCTGTTTTACATAATAAATTATGACATGACCACTTTTGTCTGTGAATCTACTGAGCTCTCACTCTGTATTAGTAATTACGGAATAAAGTAACTGTAATTACTATAACGGAGGGGGCTTCCTAAAAACGTACACTAATATAATTGCATGCGCAAAAACAAAACAGCTAAAAGAAATGAGATCCTGCATGACGTCTTAAAAATGTTTAGAAAACGTCTTTTCAAAGACGATGCAATGGCATATTTTTATTTTTAAAATGGGAATTTTTGCGACGTTTATAAAACATTTTCTAGATCGTCTCAAAAACGTTTAGAAAACGTCTTTTCAAAGACGATAGAATGGGATATTTTTATCTGTTTTAAAAATGGAATTTTTTGCGACGTATTTAAAACGTTTTTAAAACGTTTTCTAGAACGTCTTAAAAACGTTTTTTAGATCGTCCTAAAAACGTTTTCTAGATGGTCTTAAAAACGGATTCTAGCCGGACATTAGACGAAATATAAAACGTTTTCTAGACCTTGAGCTTCTATTCCGTGACGTTTTCTAAACGTTTTTATCGTCTCCGATAAACGTTTATAAAACGTCAATTATCCGTTTTGTGCCACCTGGGAAGTGCTCCATCTATCAACTTGTTCGTCAATGAATACGACTTTATTCCTAGTTGAAACGTGATTTCAAGATGTGAATGAGATTTTTTTGCACGTGCGCCGTGACTTTCCCTTTCTCTGCGTGTCATCTCCTCGCCCTCATGATTGTATATATTGTCACGTGGTCGTGACGTCGACGAAGACAGCAGTTGGCGTTTGCAGGATGAAACTGTTTATTTGGCCGAACTTGTGGCCGGAAAATGAGAACTAGAGCTACAGCAATACGCGCTGTACAATGATAGCGGCGAACAGGGCGTCGTCAGTCGATCAACTGATAAGCGGTCAAGCGCGTCGGCTTTTATACAGGCGCTATGGAACTTTCCAGCAATATCGCTGGTGGCGGCGTTATCTCTCGACAAAGCTGGAACATTCGAGTACGGCGCGCAATCTTAACAAAACGATCTACTAAAATCGTGAAGCTTCTAGAACACAGCTTCGCGGCCAGCGTCGAGCGTTGATAACCGTCCTTGCTGGTCAAACTCGAACACATCAAAATAAAAGAAGAAGCGGGCGTGGCATTGCCCCCCTCTGAAAAAAGCATCGTCCCGATGCTTGCAACAGAACATGGAAAGGAAAAAAACAAGTGCATACACAAATAAATTACAATAACAAAGGAAAAAGTAGCAAACCCAGGTTCGCTAACGCGCAAAAAACGGCTTAAGGCGCACGACATGAACGACTTCAGGTCGTGCGCGGCGTCGCTGGGAGTTCGTAATGCCGTCCGGGACGACCTCGTAGTCAAGAGCGCCGTAACGTCGAAGCACCTTGTATGGGCCGAAGTATCGCCGAAGAAGTTTTTCACTGAGCCCACGTCGACGTATCGGCGTCCAGACCCACACACGGTCACCGGGTTGGTACTCCATGTGGCGTCATCGAAGATTATAGTGACGGCTGTCGACCCTCTGCTGGTTCTTGATGCGCAGGCGGGCGAGCTGTCGGGCTTCTTCGGCGCGTTGCAAATAGGCGGCTACGTCGAGATCGTCTTCGTCGGTGGCGGTTGGTAGCACTGCGTCGAGCGTCGTTGCCGGGCTCCTTCCGTAGACCAGCTTGTACGGCGTCATTTGCGTCGTTTCTTGCATGGCCGTGTTGTATGCGAAGGTCAAATACGGAAGGATGGCATCCCACGTATTGTGTTCGACATCGACATACATGGCCAGCATGTCGGCGATGGTCTTGTTTAGCCGCTCGGTGAGGCCATTGGTCTGTGGGTGGTACGCTGTGGTCCGGTGGTGGCTTGTTTGGCTGTACCTCACTATTGCCTGAGTTAGGTCAGCAGTGAACGCCGTACCTCTGTCGGTGATGAGGACCTCTGGGGCGCCATGACGCAGGAGGATGTTCTCAACGAAGAACTTCGCTACCTCGGCGGCACTGCCTCTGGGTAGGGCCCTTGTCTCGGCGTAGCGGGTGAGGTAGTCGGTAGCTGCGACGATCCATTTGTTTCCGGTATTGGACGTCGGGAACGACCCCAGTAAGTCCATCCCAATTTGCTGGAACGGCCGTCGAGGTGGCTCGATAGCCTGCAGAAGTCCGGCTGGCCTAGTCGGCGGTGTCTTGCATCGCTGACAGTCCCGGCAGGTCTTGACGTAGCGAGTTACGTCGGCGACAAGGCGCGGCCAGTAGTACTTTTCCTGTATTCTTGCAAGCGTGCGAGAAACACCCAGGTGTCCAGACGTCGGGTCGTCATGCAGAGCCTGGAGGACCTCGGGTCGCAATGTCGAGGGCACTACGATAAGGGAATCGGCTCGAAGCGGCGAGAAGTTCTTCTTAAGGAGAACACCGTTGCGCAAGAAAAACGACGTCAGTCCTCGCGTGAATACCTTTGGAACAACGGTGGTCCTGCCCTCGAGGTATTCCACAAGGCCCCTGAGTTCTGGGTCTGCTCGCTGTCGTTCGGCGAAGTCTTCGGCACTTATGGTTCCCAAGAAGCAGCCATCCTCCGTGTCGTTCTGCGGCGGTGGGTCGACGGGGGCGCGGGACAGGCAGCCAGCGTCGGAGTGTTTTCTTCCGGACTTGTAAACGACGGTTATGTCAAATTCTTGAAGTCGTAGGCTCCACCGTGCGAGGTGACCTGAAGGGTCCTTCAAGTTAGCTAGCCAACACAAGGCGTGGTGGTCGCTCACAACTTTGAAGGGCCGGCCGTAGAGGTAGGGGCGAAACTTCGATGCAGCCCAGATGATGGCCAGGTACTCCTTTTCTGTTGTGGAGTAGTTGATTCCTGCCTTTGATAGCGACCGGCTAGCATAACTGATGACCCTTTCGAATCCGTCGGTCTTTTGCACAAGGACGGCGCCGAGTCCTACGCTGCTTGCGTCGGTGTGGATTTCCGTATCGGCGTATTCGTCGAAATGCGCAAGTATGGGAGGCGTCTGCAGGCTTCGTTTCAATTCTTGAAATGCTTGACCTTGCGACGTTTCCCACCTGAATTCGACGTCGGCCTTCGTGAGTTGCGTCAGTGGCTCGGCGATCCGTGAAAATTCCTTGACGAAACGTCTGTAATAGGCGCACAAGCCGAGAAAACGGCGTACGGCCTTCTTGTCGGTGGGCGTCGGGAAGTCAGCGATGGCAGCTGTTTTCCGCGGTTCCGGGCGAACACCATCCTTGCTGATCACGTGACCCAAGAACAAGAGCTCCTCGTACGCGAAGCGGCACTTTTCAGGCTTAAAGGTGAGTCCGGAGGTCTTGATTGCTTGAAGTACAACTTCAAGGCGCCGAAGGTGTTCGTCGAAGTTTGAGGAAAACGCAACGACGTCGTCCAAGTACACGAGGCACGTCTGCCACTTCAAGCCGGCCAGGACTGTATCCATAACCCGTTGAAAGGTCGCCGGTGCCGAGCAAAGACCAAAGGGCATGACCTTGAACTCGAACAGGCCGTCTGGTGTTATAAAAGCAGTCTTCTCTCGGTCTCTCTCGTCGACTTCTATTTGCCAGTAACCGGTCTTGAGGTCCATTGACGAAAAGTACATTGCGTTGTGTAATCGATCCAGGGTGTCGTCTATCCGGGGAAGGGGATACACGTCCTTCTTTGTGACTTTGTTCAGGCGGCGATAATCGACGCAAAAACATAGAGTCCCATCCTTCTTCACTAGCACCACCGGGGATGCCCACGGACTCTTCGACGGCTGGATGATGTCGTCGCGTAGCATTTCGTCGACCTGTTTCTTCACGGCCTCGCGTTCTCGCGTCGAAACTCTGTACGGGCTCTGACGGAGTGGTCTGGCGCTTTCCTCTGTTATGATGCGATGTTTTGCCACGGGAGTCTGCCTAATTCTTGACGACGACGAAAAGCAGTCCTTGTAATGGAAGAGCAGGGTTTTGAGCTGTTCTTGTTTGTGCTTCTGAAGGCTGGAATTGATGTCGAAAGCTGGTTGCGGCGCTTTATTCGTCGGAGTAGGCTCTAGAGAATCGGTGAGGCCGAAAGCATTGCTGGCTTCTACGATTTCTTCGATGTAGGCGACCGTCGTGCCTTTGCTCACGTGCTTGTACTCGTTGCTGAAATTCGTGAGTATAACTGTTGCTTTCCCTGACCGCAGCTCTGCTACTCCTCTTGCGACGCAAATCTTGCGGTTAATCAAGTGGTGCTGGTCGCCTTCAACAACGCCTTCCAGGTCTGCTGATTTCTGAGTGCCGACGGAAATCATGACGCTGGAGCGAGGGGGAATGGTGACCTGGTCTTCCAGCACATTCAAGGCGTGCTTTCTTGGTGGAGTGTGCGGCGGTAGTGCCTTTTCCGTGGACAGTGTTATTGACTTAGATCTAAGGTCGATGATTGCACCATGATGGCCTAAGAAGTCCATACCAAGGATGACATCTCTTGAGCAACGCGGCAGGATTACGAAGTTCGCGGGATAAATCCGGTTGTTAATGATGAGTCTCGCTGTGCAGATTCCTTCCGGCGTTAAGAGGTGACCTCCAGCTGTCCGGATTTCGGGGCCTTCCCAGGCTGTCCTAACTTTCTTCAGCTTCGTGGCGAACGGTCCACTGATGACAGAATAGTCGGCTCCGGTGTCGACGAGGGCTGTGACGCCGTGGCCGTCGATAAGAACGTCGAGGTCGCTAGTTCGTCGTCTTGCGTTGCAGTTAGGTCGTGGCGTCGGGTCACGGCTACGTTGGTTTGTTCGGCTGCTTCCATGCTGCGTCGTCAGGTCTACTTCGGTCCGCGAGGTTTCGTCGTCAGGGGTGCGCGTCGTGTCCTGAAGCCTTCGTCGTGGCGGCGGCGTCGGCGGCGGAGGGTCTTCGGTATTTCGTCGTACAGCAACCGCACCTCCATCGGTTGCTGCCCTTAGTTTTCCGGATGTAGGCTAGGTGACCGGCCCCGGGTTGGGCCAGTGTATGGTCGGCGTTGGGGAGAGGCGTAGCGGCCTGGCTACGGCGATCGGGAAGGTCCTCGGGGGGTCCACTGCGCTCCTGCCAGATAGTCGGCGATGTCACGTGGTCGTTCACCCTGCTGTGGACGCGGCGCGTCAACGGCGAACCCACGCAGTCCCATCTGTCGATAATGGCAGCGGCGGTAGGTGTGGCCGGCGTCTCCGCAGTGGTAGCAGAGTGGACGATGGTCGGGAGCGCGCCAAACGTCGGTCTTCCTCGGCGCAGATCGCTGGCCGGCTGGCGTGCGGTATGACGTCGGTGGTGGCGGCGGAAATGCTGGTGCGGCAAGCGTCTTGACGTGGGCGCGGAGGAGGGGCGTTGCGTCGGGCTGCAGCAGCATAGCTCATTGCTTGCAGCTGCGGCGATGCCGGCTGAGGAACACCCAGTGACTGTTGGATTTCCTCGCGTACAACGTCCGCAATCGACGTCACTTCGGGCTGTGCAAAAGGTGCGAGCTTTTGCAGCTCCTCTCGCACGATGGCTCGGATCGTTTCGCGCAAGTCGTCGGAGCCGAGCGCATGAACAGCTGCGCTGTCTTGAAATGCGCGGCGACTGTACTGCCAGGTGCGCATCTCGAGCGTCTTCTCGATGGCCGTTGCTTCCGAGACGAATTCTTGAACTGTCGATGGGGGGTTCGGCATCAGCCCGGCGAAGAGCTCCTGTTTGACTCCTCGCATAAGAAAGCGGACCTGCTTGTCCTCGGGCATGGCAGGGTCTGCATGACGGAGCAGCCTTGTCATCTCTTCCGTGAAGAGCGCCACGTTTTCGTTCGGCATCTGCACGCGGGTCTCGAGCAGAGCCTCAGCACGCTCTTTCCGGACGACGCTCGTGAATGTCGCGAGGAACCTGGTGCGAAAGATGTCCCACGTTGTCAGGGTTCGCTCTTGGTTCTCGAACCAGGTACGAGCGGCGTCTTACAGAGCAAAGTACGCATGTCGTAGCTTGTCTTCGCTTGCCCAGCCATTGAAATGGGCGACTCGACCGTAGGCTTCGAGCCAGCTTTCCGGGTCTTCGAATGACGACACGCGGAAGGTTGGCGGTCCTTGGGCTGCCGGAGAAGGATCGGCGCAGGCTGTACGGGGTCGGTCATCGTCGCTGCGGTCGATGTTGGGATCTGGGGCTGCCTGGTTTTTTCGAGAAGGAGCCCGTGCTCTGGCTGCAGTCCCTTCTGCCTGCGGATCGTTCGACGATCCGGGCTTTGTTTGCCGTCGTCCTCGTCGCGGCTTTGGCTTGGGTCAGCGCTTCGCGGGGGCGTCCGGATCATGGAAGAAGCAGCACCTCCACCAGATGTCACGTGGTCGTGACGTCGACGAAGACAGCAGTCGGCGTTTGCAGGATGAAACTGTTTATTTGGCCGAACTTGTGGCCGGAAAATGAGAACTAGAACTACAGCAATACGCGCTGTACAATGATAGCGGCGAACAGGGCGTCGTCCGTCGATCAACTGACAAGCGGTCAAGCGCGTCGGCTTTTATACAGGCGCTATGGAACTTTCCAGCAATATCGCTGGTGGCGGCGTTATCTCTCGACAAAGCTGGAACATTCGCGTGCGGCGCGCAATCTTAACAAAACGATCTACTAAAATTGTGAAGCTTCTCGAACACAGCTTCGCGGCCAGCGTCGAGCGTTGATAACCGTCCTTGCTGGTCAAACTCGAACACATCAAAATAAAAGAAGAAGCGGGCGTGGCAATATTTTCGCGCCATCTCAGCGATAAACTGCGTGTAAGTGTGCGCTTTGTCCTATCTGACTTCTTTTCTGAAAAGTTTTTCGCACAAAGAATGTATTTTTCATTTTAGAATACCACATCCAGTCACACTGGTCTGCAAGACATAACGCTTGATTTTCAAAAAATCTAAACTATTTATTGTACACAGTGATACAGACAGGCATGATAAATTGGGAAAAAATAGACATGAGTAATGATCAGACTTTTTTCATCTAAAACAAAATTCGCATGTCATGTGCACTTTACAACAAACGTAAGCTTATAAACCTGCCAATCAGTGTGCCTCATGCTTGAAAATGTTTTTCTTGGGTACGAAAAAGCAATTTGAAAAAATGAAAACTTTAGTTTTTATGGCCTTGCAAAAAAAGGATAATGAAAATGTTAACGAAGGCGGTACCAAAATTTCAATCGCAAAACAGTACGGAATCCTACTATATTTTTTTTACATAGCATTGCATTAAAGAGCCATTGTGAAAAGCAGGCCCCTAGCCACGCATTTTTTCGGGGGGGGGGGGCGGTCTTCTTGGCCCCCCTTCCCCCCTGGCTACGGGCCTTGTGAAAAGTATGTGTGATGCTTCGATACTGAATATATTTGAGAGGACGAAATAGCTTCAGAATAGTTTCGAGCCAGTAGCTTCATTTCATTGTAAATATTTGGTATGAATGGGTTGATTCCCTCAATTGTGATCTCTGCACCAGCATTTTCAACCCTATATCAGTGCTAAAATTTCTTCTAACATCAACGCGTAACTGCAATATGAAAAGAAATCACTTCAACTGTGGGGAGTTGTATAGTAAAACGAGAGGTTTACGTTACTGTACGAGTGGTCAAAGTTATGCTTTACAGTCTTCTAAAAATTCAACACTGGAAAGAATGCGAAGACCACCTTTGCAGACATGTATCGAGGTGGACACAAAGGGAGACATTATTAATCGCTGTCAGCCACCAAATAAGTAAAACTGAATAATGAACATATTGTGACTGCAGCAAGCGGGCACGTTTGCATTGAAAAGTCGGAGGCTGTTTCGTTTCCACACAGTTCCACTAGGAAGAATCCTAGCATGTCTGTTCACCGAGACATCTCGCTGCAAATTTTAATTGCGGATTGCATGACTACGCATGCAGGGCGCTGTGGATCGGTGCAATCTTGGTCACTGATGTGACGAGCAGTTGTTGCTTGCTATCGCCAGCCAGTAGTAAAAGCGTAACCGTTACCTTTTTGTATACCTTCGACGTGTCATAAGATTAAACGCTGCACGCAACCACTGTGGCCCATGGAAAAAGGGAGGGGGCGGGCTTTGCACCAGCGCTCACTGTTTTGCATGCGTAATAATGCAAACCGATATTAAATTTTACAGCACAATATCTCGGAGCACAGACATGCCACAAAAATTCTTCCAAGTGGAACTGCGTGGAAAAGCGACCGCCTCCAACTTTTCCGCCCACTTACTGCAGTCACTACGAAGTTCCTCATCCAATCGTAGTTAATTGGGCGGCTGACAGCGATAATTATTGTCTCACTGTGACTCCATGCATGCATAACTTATCAGCAAAAGTGGTTATAAGGTACCTGCCGGTGCTGAATTTAAACAGCAACAACAACAATAAAGCTGACTTTTGAACACCCTATATTCTGCTATTGATAAAGTGAGAAATCAACCCACAATGAAGATCACAACTGCGCTATATTCGACGTGAAAATAAATCGCCTATTTTTAAATTTTTTGCATGAAGTTGCAGCAGTGGAACGTCTCTTGCAAGTTGTAAAAAATACTGAAATTATTGGGCAAATATTACTAAAGGTGACAGGAGTTGAGGCTTGGGCTTCTTCGCACTGCACTGCTTGTAACGAAAACACAGAAGCAGCACACAAAGACACAACAGCGCCGCTCTGCTGCTTTGTCCATATGTGTATATATCATATTCTGTGCTCTGATTTGCAGTGATACTAATTCAGCACCATTACGGTTCCAAAAGCAGAACTTGTCGTGAATGTTGCACATAAATTGCAAAAGAAACGGTTTGCAAAATAAAAGCCATTCTGAGTGCGTATATACTGCATATGCACCTTGTACTACAGCGCAAACACACAATGGTAAATATGTGTCCGCTATTTGTTGTGTCCTTATGTGTTCGCGCACTAATACAACGTGAGTGCACACCTATATATTGTTACGGGGAAAAGGCGTCTGAGAAATATGTTTACTATCGATAAAACAGGCAGGCATACAAGATGGAACCCAGTCTGCACGAGAGCTCAGACATCGTCTTCTTCCCTATCGAGTTTCGAGTTATCTGTGGCGCCACGTAGCATCACCCCCGGCGGCGAAGGCACCGTCTCGGTGCTCGGTTGGTCCGAGTGGTATCGCTTCAGCCGAGAGACGTGGACAACGTCAGAACACGAGCGCGCGCTGGTGCTGTGAAGTGGTTCAATTTCATAGGTCACGTCGGTAACTTGGCGCACGACACGGTACGGACCTGAGTATGGGGAAGTCAGCTTTTCGCACAGGCCAACTCGCCGTGATGGCGTGTTGAGAAGGACCGTGTCACCACGCTGGAAGTTGACATCGCGGTGGCGGGCATTGTAGAGCAGTCGTTGGCGGTCTTGCGAATCACTAAGACGCAGGCGAGCAATTTCACGTGCCTGTAGAGCTCTAGAGATAACATCGCGGGCGTAGTCCGATGTGTGGGTAACGGTAGGAAGGAGCGTGTCAAAAGGTAACGTGGGTTCTCGTCCATACATGAGGAAAAAAGGCGAGAAACCTGCAGTATCATGCCGGGAAGTATTATAGGCAAATGTCACAAATGGCAGGACCGCGTCCCAGTCACGATGGTCGGGGGAAACGTACATGGCGAGCATTTCTGTGATAGTTCGATTTAGCCGTTCTGTGAGCCCGTTGGTTTGAGGGTGATAGGCTGTTGTGAACTTGTGTCTTGTAGCGCAAGAATGCAATATGTCTTGTATAACCTGGGATAGGAAGTAGCGACCCCGATCGGTAAGTAGTTGTCGAGGGGCGCCGTGATGTAGTATGACGTCTTCTAGGAGAAAGTCGGCGACGTCGGTTGCACAACTGGTAGGAAGGGCCCGCGTGATGGCATACCGAGTGGTGTAGTCCGTGGCGACTGCTATCCACTTGTTCCCACTGACCGATAAAGGGAAAGGTCCAAGTAGGTCAAGACCTACCCT
Organism: Rhipicephalus sanguineus; assembly: GCF_013339695.2. Taxonomy (NCBI): domain Eukaryota; kingdom Metazoa; phylum Arthropoda; class Arachnida; order Ixodida; family Ixodidae; genus Rhipicephalus; species Rhipicephalus sanguineus. The sequence goes on from NC_051177.1 coordinate 6,423,553, forward strand.
ATAAAATGGTTCCGATGGTATCTCAATGGGCTGAAGGCGTCCCGCTGGTAGGGTTGTGGGCTTTTTGCGGTGCTGACAGGATTTACAAGAAGCGACGTAACGGTGGACTGATCGGTACATACCAGGCCAAAAGAAGCGACGTCGAACACGGTCATAAGTTCTTGAGACCCCCAAGTGACCAGCCATTGGGATGTCGTGTAACTGCGCGAGGACAGTCTGACGCATATGTTGGGGTATGACCAGTAGCTGCTCAGGTCCGTCAGGATGCATGCTGTAGCGATATAATACACCGTCTCGGAGCAGGAACATACGGAGAGACGGAGGAGTTGTGGGACCAGTCAGCCGAAGGATAATATCTCTCAAGTGAGGATCACGACGTTGCTCATCTCCGATGTTGCCGAAGGCGGACAGTGCCAACACGCAAGTAGACTCGCCGCACTCAGAAACGTCCGGTGGGTCGACTGGATGACGGGACAAGCAGTCGGCATCTTCATGGTGGCGGCCCGATTTGTAAACGACTGTGTACGAATATTCTTGTAGCCGTAGAGCCCACCGGCCGAGACGTCCACTAGGATCTTTTAAGGACGACAGCCAGCATAAGGCGTGATGGTCAGTTACAACTGTGAATGGCCGTCCATACAAATATGGCCGAAATTTACCTACTGCCCAGACGAGCGCAAGGCATTCGCGTTCAGTGATTGAGTAATTTCGTTCCGCTGGCGATAAGAGGCGGCTAGCGTATGCGATGACGCGCTCGCAGCCATGCTGTCTTTGTGCCAAAACTGCTCCGATTCCATGGCCACTTGCGTCGGTGCGCACTTCGGTTGGAGCGGACATATCAAAGTGGCCGAGAATCGGTGGCGTCGTAAGTCTGGTGGTCAGTTCAGCGAATGCGCTGGCTTGTTCAGGTCCCCACACAAAAGTCACATCTTTCTTCAGTAGTTCCGTGAGTGGGCGCGCGACGTGAGCAAAATTCCGCACAAATCTGCGAAAGTAGGAGCAGAGGCCCAGAAAGCTCCGAACGTCGTTCGCGGAGGTGGGCAGAGGAAAATCTCTGACTGCGCGGATTTTCTCAGGGTCGGGACGAACACCAGAAGAATCAACAAGGTGACCGAGGACAGTGAGTTGGCGGCGGCCGAAGTGACATTTCGACGAGTTTAACTGAAGCCCTGCCTTGCGGAAAACAGAAAGAATGGTCGAGAGACGCTCGAGGTGGGTTTCGAAAGTCGGTGAGAAGACAATGACGTCATCAAGGTAACACAAGCAGATTGACCATTTAAAACCGTGAAGGAGAGCGTCCATCATTCGTTCGAATGTAGCTGGGGCATTGCATAACCCGAACGGCATTACTTTAAACTGATAGAGTCCGTCGGGAGTTATGAACGCTGTCTTTTCACGGTCCATGTCATCAACTGCTATCTGCCAGTAGCCGGAACGGAGGTCGATGGAAGAAAAATAATTTGCTCCACTAAGGCAGTCAAGGGCGTCATCTATCCGTGGCAGGGGATACACGTCTTTTTTCGTTACCTTGTTAAGATTCCGGTAGTCGACACAGAAACGCCAGCTGTTATCTTTCTTTTTGACGAGGACGACAGGTGAAGCCCAGGGGCTCGAAGAAGGCTCAATGATGTTCCGAGCAAGCATCTTGTCAGCTTCTTTCTGGACCACGTGGCGTTCGGTGAGGGATATCCGATAGGGCCGCCGATGTACCGGATTTGCATCGCCGGTGTTAATCCGATGCTTTACGACGGTCGTTTGGCCTAGCGGTCGGTCGTGGAGATCAAAGATGTCTTGATACGACGCAAGAAGGCCACGAAGCGCGTGCACCTGCTCGGCAGGGAGATCGGATGTGATCATTTTTGTTATGCCATCTCGTGTAGTGCCCAACTCAAGACTGGCAGGTGACGGTGTATCCTCTGTTAAGGCGGAAATGTGGTAGTCGCCGGCCGGGGCAAGTGTCGCAAGGCATATTCCTCGGGGCAGTACTCGCGAGCAAAGTCCAAAGTTCACAATAGGGAGACGTGCCACGTTGTCCTTCAGAGTGATAATCGTGTGCGGGAACGTTACATTGAACGAAGAGAGGACGGTAGCGTTAGGTGACACGACATAATCTCCGTCGGCCACAGGCGGATCGGAAGAGACGTCCATATACGTCACAGCTCGACAGCATAGGCGAATGTACTCGACGGAGCATAGCCTTGGCGGCGCAGGAGCAGGAGGGTCAACGGCGTGTGGTAGAGCGAGTTGAACAACACCAGCAGAACAGTCAATTAGGGCGGAATGCTCCGACAGAAAATCTAATCCCAGAATGATGTCATGTGGGCAGTGGTCTAGGACGTAAAACAGAACAGAAGTATGACATCCAGCCACAGTGACACGGGCGGCACACATCCCAGTGACAGCTGACGTTGCTCCATCGGCTACTCGGACAACAGTGATAGGAGCAGGCGTAAGCACTTTCTTTAGCCGAGCACGAAGACTAGAGTTCATTACTGATATGTGAGCGCCAGTGTCAATGAGTGCTATTGCAGGTGTGCCGTCTACATTTACGTTGATCAAGTTCTTGTGTCCGGGTAGCGTGGGCAGAGGAATTTCGGGTCGGGTCGTCAAGGCAGGCTCACCTCTAGGAGCTGCGCCCGTTAGTTTTCCGAGGACTGGTGGAGGTAGGAGGGAGAGGGAGAGCGGCGACGGTTAGGTGAGCGGGGCAGGCGTCCGGATGGCGACGGCGAGCGGTTTGGTCGAGCGGGCATGGGTAGCGAAGCATTGTCGTGGTCAACGTGTATTGGCATGCGGGAACCATTAGGTGGGCGCCGGGTGTTGGCATAGTGCGGCCATGGCTGCCAATTCCAGGAATTACGGCAATGACGTGAAATGTGGCCGACTCGTCCACAGCAGAAGCAGATAGGTCTGTCATCGGAGGTTCGCCATTCAGCCGAGTTCCGGTAACGTGGACGGTTGTACGGACCGCGGGACATATCAGGTACACTAGGTAATTGGTCGGGTCGGTTAACTGGGCAGAGCGTCTGTAGTCCGGCGTTGGCCAGTTCCTGGCGCACAACGGTCTGTATTAAAGAAATCGTTGCACGAGAATCGTCAGTGGCACGGGCGTGATCAACAATAGGAGATGCTGCCTCGATTTCACGGCGGACGATGCGCACAATATTGTCGGAAGTAGCAGCGGCGGAAGGGAGACGGGCGTCTTCGCAGGTAGATGTGGCAGCCGTGTTGGGAAGACGCGAAAATTGGGGAGTAATACGACGACTTTTCGCTTCTTCAAAGCGTCGGCATTCGTTGATGACGTCGTCCACTGTCGAAGAGTTGCGGAACACGAGGAGAGTGAAGGCATCATCCGCGATTCCTTTGAGGATGTGCGCGACCTTTTCGGATTCCGGCATTTTGTCGTCAACCGTGCGGCAGAGGGCGAGCACATCCTGAATGTATGTCACGTATGACTCGGTGCAGGACTGCAGTCGGCACGCGAGTTCTTTCTGCGCCGAACGACGACGTCCAATGGGCTTGCCAAAGAGGTCGATGAGTTTGTGTTTGCAAATATCCCAACTCGTGATTTCTTCCTCGTGGTTGGAAAACCAGACTTTGGCCGTGCCCTCAAGATAAAATAGAATGTTGGCCAACATGAGCGTCGGGTCCCAGTTGTATAGTGCGCTCACCCGTTCGTATAGCTGAAGCCATTTTTCGACATCCTTGTCGTCGTTGCCGGAAAAGGTGCCTGGGTCATGTGGCGTCGTCAGAACGACGGTGCGGTTCGTGACGGCTGGATGCGACGCTGTCGGACGCTGCGCGGTTGGACGAGGCACGCTTGGGGAAGGCACCGACGAATCCTCGTTCTCGTCGCGATCAGCCATCGTAGAAGCAGCCAAGGAACGTCCGCTGCGTAGAATCGTCGTGGATGTTGATTCTGGGAGGACCCGCACTCTCCACCAAAATGTTACGGGGAAAAGGCGTCTGAGAAATATGTTTACTATCGATAAAACAGGCAGGCATACAAGATGGAACCCAGTCTGCACGAGAGCTCAGACATCGTCTTCTTCCCTATCGAGTTTCGAGTTATCTGTGGCGCCACGTAGCAATATTTACCCAGACCCGTTCGCTAGAGTACATTGTTCATTATTGTCCTGTACACTGCAGAAAAGTTACTGCCAGCGTGATGGCATGCATAACCAGTTGCTAGTTAAAGTGTAGGAAGTGACAAGTCGCAGTTACAGAGAATATATGCATACTCCTACACTTTAACACTTACAGGTCCAGCTGTACTTTGGCTGGGGCTAGTTGATTCATTGTCGGACTTGGTGGCAGCGCCGCGAAGGAATGGAACAAAGCTGACGCTATGGGCGCTACTGGTCTCCCTGTGCATTGAAAAAAGAAGGCGCACACAGTGGTGAAGCTTTTCTACAGCTGCTTCTGTTTTACGAGCTGGAAAAAATTGATTATAATTATGGAGCACCTACTAGCTGTGAGATCAGCCTAGGCGATCAATTGTGCTGTATAATAACTTTCATACACGCAACAAATGAAACCAACAGACAAGCCAAGAAACGTTGGCTAATTGGATGTTAGTTTCGTTGGGCTCTGTCTAACAAGGAAACTATAGCCCTCGAACAAGTACCCTCCTTTAATAACAATTATAGTTCTCTGCTTGATCGGTAGTTCATAGGTGTGTGCAAGTATTCATAATTTTGAATACGAATCAAATACTTCCCCTAGATATAATAAGCATAGTGGACTCAAAAAATGCGAAATCGCGCTTTTCCGAATATTTGGAGAAATTCGAACAAATAAAGACTTTCGAGTACTACGCATTCTTGTTTTTCAAGTAAAATATCACTAACGCGTAATCGTTCCAAGCCTACTAAGGTTACAATGTAACTGCGATGAATCCCCAACCAAGATTATACCCTGTCGTAGTCGCTGGCCATATGCCTACCGGTTGGCGCATGTCGCGATCACAATTTGTCGTGGAAAGATTAACCGCGCCCCTTAACTCGTTTACCACAATATCCTTTCCATGAACTTGCTTTCAAAACGTCGTCCTCTATTTGTTTTCGTTTTCGTTGTGTTCTCAAAGGAAAGGTTTTTGAGTTTCTTTTTGTTGTCTATGCAAGCACGCTTCCTTCTTGCATGGAAATGAGCCATGCGCAATATATTATGTGTGCGTTTTTTTGTTGTAGTTGTTGTTGTTGGTAGCCACCGTTTACGCTGACATACGTGTAGGGTGGTCAGGACACCCTCAAGCTGATTGATCAGCTTTTTTCCCCTGGTCTCCCGCAACATTATTGTTGTAAATAAATAAATAAATATGACTGACGCCACGCAAAACGCCTTCGTCCTTTGGGAAAGTGCAGAGAACGGTCTATATCAATAAGTCTGACTTCAGCGTCAATGCTTGCGGCGATCCCGTTACAGATAAATACCGGAAAGCACGAAAAGCGCGGTTACGGCCATCTATGAACTTGCAAGTACGGCACAACCCTATCACCCTAAGTGAAGCTGTCTCTGCCCGAGTGCCACAGCGATGTTGTAGGCGTGCTGCACGGGTTAAATAGGTGAAGAGCCAACCGCACCCGGCCACCATTGGCTGCCACCTTCGTTCCTTGTGATGAACCGCGAAGTGCGCATCCGTCGCGGAAATTAAAACAGCTGGCCCTCGCGGCGTCGACCCAACAAGATACTTTCCACACCCGCGGCACGTCTGCTCTGGTAGCAGAGGGGCGCGTACGAGGCATCTTCTAGGGGTCCCGAAACACGATACAGTACAATGAAGAGAAAACAAGCGAGTGTTTCGTCTACTTAAGTTTTCTCCGATTTTTCTTGTTTCGTGTGCAGCGTATGATGGGCGTTATGTGTCCCCAAGTTGCCAAGCTGTCGACTCTGTTGAATTATACAACCTAGGTAGGTGTCCCATCGCACTGCACGAGCTCAGGCAGACATTCACTTACATCCGAGTATTACGTACGCGTTCTGAGGTCGTGACAAAATGGCTGTGCGCAGCGGTCCACAGCCAAATGTAACATGAAGCGCTTAGCAGCCGCTGCCCGACGCCGCGGACGGCGCGCTTTCGACGCTGAAACGTTTCGCTTCACGAAGACAGAGAATCAGGCGGACAACGAAAGGACGTCGAAAGAGTTAAGAACAGCGCGTGCTGCACCTGCGCGAAGTTCGTCGCAGGCAGAAAGCGGCCGCCATGCTTCCTCGTTCCATTTAGAAGTGAATTGCTCATAGTGAATACAATAACACCTGACACAATACACAAACGCCAACCATAACAACTGAACAGAAAAAAAAAAATTCGGCAGATCCCACCCCTTGTGGGAATCGGTTTCATGCGAAGCAGCTAGCGAGTACTTGTATGCTGTATTTTATGGCTTTAAGCCAAGCGTTACGAGGTGGATCGACATGTTTTTGTAAGTGTAGTAGCTGTGTGCACATTGTGGGCTTACCAGGCGCGTCGACAACACTGGCGTTTAAACGGTAACTTATGGTGCGACGTAACGTCAGCCCTCACGTTAGAGTACACAAGCCGTAAGTGCACTTTATGGTGCAATCATATGAATATCATATGTGATTTTCGCTAATGTATTCCTCCGGGGTCAATCAGTGCTTCAGTATAGCTTGATGAATCGTAGGAATCGTGCTATAAAAGCGGATCCAACAGTAGAACCACAGACGTTAATCTGATTTGACGCCTGTATCGTAGAGGTACATATGTAGTGTTTATTGCTTTCTTGTAAGATTACAAAGCCAGCACCACAACCACAACTGACGTTGCACTGCCATTAAGCCTGCATAGGCTGTTTTTTAAAGCCAGTTTATAGACCTGGCGTGGCTCTGTGGTAGAATACATGATTACCACGCAGAATGCTTGGGTTCGATTCCTGCTGGAATCCTAAATTATATTTACTCCATTCGTCGGGTCAACGCCGCTGATGTCGGTTTTTCTTAACGCTCTCGCATTTAAATTGCTAATGTCAGTTCTCGCCGTTCCTGGGTAGATATAAACTGTCTATAACCTGTGGCGCATACCCGTACACCGCGGCCCGGGGTTAACGGGTATGTACCACACGTGTGTGGAGGAAAGGGTTTGACGACGTACGCGACAGGATTTTCAAGTTGTTCATGTCATGACCGCACAGTCATATTCCTCAAATCCTCTTACCCTTCCATGCAAATTTTGGTCTACCCCAAGTTAAATAGGCGATCGTGAGAGCATCCAGACGTAGGCGGCTAGATAGATAGATAGATGGATAGATAGATAGATAGATAGATAGATAGATAGATAGATAGATAGATAGATAGATAGAAACGCTCAAAGTAGCAAAGGTTCGCTAAGAATCGCTTCGAATTAAAAAATTCGGCAGATCCCACGTACCGTGGGAATCGATGTTATGCTAAGCATGCGCGGGATGGTGACCCGTCATATTTCACAATGAGCGAAACGTTACGAAATGACGCTTCAGAAATGTGGAAGCTTTAAACGCACACTCGTATATTGAATTGTCGCATATGTATATATAACCAGTTATTTACAGTTGCGTAACGATGTCAACAGCAACATGGGTGTTACCAAAACCAGACGCGGCAAGCTGATATGTAGTGCTTATACATTCTTCAATACTGGATAGCGCGAATCCAACAGGACAAAGAAAGAAGACAGATGCACAGAGCAGGCCTTACTCCCAACTAAGCTTGATTTAGGATGGTTTCCCTAGATAATGTGGGAATTGAGTGCGCCCTCCCCTTTGGAGCCTCGTTCCCCAGCTAGCGCGTGTATGGGCCCCGCGCGGCTCGAGCGCCGGGGACCGCCGTTAATCGGCAGTATGGCGACCACGGCGGCAGCGCCAGGCCTCTTTGTCTGGTGCGAGCCATGCGTCGGCTTCCCGGCGCGCGGGCACGCGTCCGGGCGTGCCTGGACCTACTCACATGCTCACGCCACCAAGCTAGATTACGTCACTGCGCAACGCCGTTCCTCATTGGCCGCCAGTGACAACCCCCTTCCCCCTTGAGCCCGCTTCTGTCTGGCGCGGGCTTGCCCGCGTCAGATGCTCTCAGGCCTTGGTGAGAGGTTGACGCGCTGCTCTAGCAGGCGGCTTCTCGTTCGTGTGCTCGACTGCTGCCCTTTGTGTGATAGTCGTAGCGCCGCTGGCAAGCGTACTCGATCGGTCTTGCGGAGTTCTCTTTACGGCCTGCAAGCCCGTGACTGTCGTACTGTGCTGCATCTTCGGTTAATAAACCCGTGTTGTTTGTTGACATCCTGCTTCGAGGGCCTTTTCTGCGCCGTGCCGGAGACGACGAACCCGGGACTGGATAGCGCGAATCCGAACAGGACAAAGAAAGAAGACAGATGCACAGAACAGGCCTTACTCCCAACTAAGCTTCATTTAGGATGGTTTCCCTAGATATATGGTACGCAGCCGAGTGGCACGCGCAGGTGCACTGCACGTTCGTTACAGTCACAGTTGCAGTTGTTACAGTTGCGTTAGAGTTCTTATGCTTATACTTGTCCGTCATGACGGAGAACACATGCACGTTTCACGAACCTCTGTGTATGTGTAGGAGGGGTTCTTGAACAAGGTCATCATCACTCTGATCGGTGAGCACCAGCAACTGGACCGCACTTGTTATCGGATCCGCTCGTGATCGCGGCTACGAGGGGTCCAAGTGTAGTGAAGTGCAAGGTATTGTACAGCTGACGGAAATCGTAAATGCCTTTTACGATAAAATTATCTACGACGCCCCCTATCCTGGACGTGGTAGCGAGGTCTTTTGATGCCCTGTCCACGTCCAAGTCGTCTTTCACGCAGTATAAGGACCAGGCGTTGTTGGGTCTTGATAAGTCAATGTTGAAGTCACCGGTAAGAATGAGAGGCGTGGTTGTGTCGGCAGATTTATTGTAGGGAAGCATTTACCCCGGTTTTCTTGCTCTCCACGTAGTCCACGTTGCGGACCACGTGGACGAGTGGCTGGTAGTTGAGCGTCTTCCAGGGGTGTTCTCTCTTCAGCTCCCTCACTTTCCTTGCGTCGGCTGCGGTGGTGTAGTGGTTAGGGTGCTCGGCGACTGACCCGAAGGTCGTTGGTTCGATCCCTGCCGGGGCGGTCGCATTTCGATCGAGGCAAAATGCTGAATGCCTGTGTACTGGGCGATCTCCGTGCACGTTAAAGAATACCAGATGGTCTAAATTTCCGGAGCCCTTTGCTATGGCGTCTCTCATAATCATATCGGGGTTTTGGGACATAAGACCTCAACAATTATTATTGTTATCACTTTCCTTGCATGTCAATGTGCGTGTTCGCCATTACTGTGTTGGTTGAGGCTCTGTATCGCCTGTGGCACATACCCGCATAACATGAACTCTGGTATGCGGGTATGTGCCTCACGTGATTGAGAGAAAGGGTTTCATGACTTACGCGACAGATATTTCAGTGAATCGTGTTCGTCATACGCTGATCCCCTGCTATGCCAATTTCGGTATATTACAAGTTATGGAGACGACCAGCAGAGCGCCGAGGCGTAGGCGGCTAGATAGATAGATAGATAGATAGATAGATAGATAGATAGATAGATAGATAGATAGATAGATAGATAGATAGATAGATAGATAGATAGATAGATAGATAGATAGATAGATAGATAGATAGAAACGGCCAAAGTGCCTGAGGTTCCCAAGAAATGCTTCGCATTGAGAACAGGTACCCCCCTGGAACATTCGTGATGATAAGATCCCACACCGCCAACAATGGCGTTAAGTATGCATCATAATGGCACGGTTAAACCTCGACGTGTCCGTTTTCGACAGCGTACAGCCGCTTTCATTGAGAAGCCGCATGAATAATGCACAACGTCACTATTGTGATACTGTGTGAGTAACGTGTTACTCTTCACGATACATTCGTTCTTCCGCCGTACTATATGTCCCACCGTATTGATCATCGCCATAAAATAGGTGTTCCATTTTCAAAAACGAAAACATTCGCCGAATCGTTTTTACCACGCACCGCGACGGAGTGGAACCACCTTCCCGCTGAAATCGCGTCAATAACCGACAATCAACATTTTCGCTAAGCACTAACCAACACTGTTTATATATTTACTTTATTGTTATTATTACTCACTGTTTTATTTTAACACGAAAGTGTTTTATGCGGGGTTCACCAAGACTTTCCTGACGTATTTCCGTCACGGAAATACGTCAACGAAATGAATGCCAGCAAATGCCAAAGAAAAAACTATAACAGAAAGCTCCGTTGATAGGAGTTGAACCCACGACCTCTCGGTCCGCGACAATATCTTCCAGGTGTCTAGCCCACTGAGCTACCGCCAAACACATAACGGAGGCCACATGAACGCGCCTTTTATCTTTCACACTTTCCTTTCGACGCTCTGGGATGGATGGATGGATGCATGCTAAGCGCTCCTTGTATAACGGGGTGGTGACATGCTTGCCACCAAGCTCGAAAAAAAAAGAAAGAAACGCACCGTTGCTACGATCGTCCGACTCAGCGCGTTGCCAATGAAATCGAATTTCGTCAATGCTTTAACAAACCGCGAGGCGGTGGCTTAAGCAGAAGCCGCGCTCATAGCATCCATCCATATCGAGAAATCGCTCTCCGACGCTCGCCTGGCTGTCGCACCGTGTTCCCCGCTCGCCCTTTGAGAATTAACGGCCAGGCTAGAGGAAGACATGACGCGAGTAGCGCTTCTCTTCGCGTTTCACGACGCTTTGAAGGAGTGCATGTCGAGTATCAGTGTTCATTACGCGCTTGTTCATGCCACATTTTCGCGGAGTTCACCATAACCTCCAAGTAACCTGCAGCAAACTATAACTGATACTGTTCGTGGGGCGAACGCTGAATTACGTTCACGCCTAGATGATTTCGAGGATAGGTCACGGCGAGAAAACCTTCTATTCTTCGGAATACCTGATGCTGCAGCCGAAACATGGTCGCAGTCCGAAGATAAAGTTCGCGAGATTGTGTCCACTCTAGGTCTCCAACTGCCGACCGATGCCATTTCACGTGCGCACAGGCTTGGTTCATACGCAAATAAGAAGTGCCGTCCTGTAATTGTAAAGCTTTCTACTTTTAAGGTTAAGGAAAGTATTATGGCAAACAAGGCCAAATTAAAAGGTACCGGTGTCAGCTTAAGTGAAGATTTTTGCAAAGAAACTAGGAACACGCGTAAAAAATTGTACGAGTACGGAAAGTCGACTGGTCAACAGTTTGCAGTGCGTTACAACAAGTTATTCATTAACAAAAAATGCTTCGTTTACTGCAGTCAGACCGACAGCGTTTGTGAACTTACTCGTGAATTTGCTTCTTCACTTTCGCCTTCAGGTACCAATATTCCTAGCAGTGTTCTTCCCTCTTCCTAGCAATCCCAACCTACTAAACGTGCCGCAACACTTGAACCAGTTTCAGTCTTGTTTACAAATATTAGAAGTGTGCTAAGCAAACGTGACGAGTTATCTTCTATAATTGATGACTGTTCTGCGGACATAGTAGTGTTAACAGAAACTTGGTTGTCAAGTAAAATTCGCAACACTGAGGTTTTACACTGCAAAAACGCCTACAATTTTTACAGATCAGATCGAATAACAAGAACAGGGGGCGGTGTTCTCATCGCGATATCAGATAGATTTTCCTCTCATATTGTTCCTATATGTTCGCCACTAGAAATCGTATGCGCGTGCGTTCGATTTGCGTATCAGGAAGTGATTTTGTGCGTTTGCTACCATCCGCCTCACTGCCCCTCAGACTTTTGCGAAAACTTCCATGACTGTTTGCACGCAGTTTCTGTCAGATACCCAAATTCTCATATATTTGTCATGGGCGATTTTAATTTCCCAGAAGTTACTTGGAGCAGTGAGGATGGAACGGCTAGCTGTCTTTCAGCGGAAGGTAATTGCTTTTTAAACATATGCAATGATTTTAATTTAACCCAAGTAATCCATGAACCCACGCGCATCACAGCATTTTCTTCAAATATACTTGATTTGGTTTTCACAACTAATCCTTCGGTCATTTCATCGATTCATTACCTACCCGGGCTTAGTGATCATCGCATTGTACACTTCACCTGCGCAATGCAACCACAGCGTCCTATGCACGCAACTAAAGTTATAAAAGATTATGCGAAAGCTGATTATGCATCTATATGTACTGAGTTGGAAGTTTTCACTGAAAATACATTGCATGTGCCGCTGATAACACTGTAGAGGAGAACTGGGTATCGTTCAAAAATAAGTTTAATTCACTTATAGATTGTTATGTTCCTTTGCGAACTGTTCGAACGGCGTTCCGCTCTCCGTGGTTCACATCAGCACTTCTTCGCTTACGTAATAAAAAAAAACGACTTTACCGCAGCGCTTCATCATCTGATACCACGGAGAGATGGGCGGCTTATCACAACGCAACATTAGAATACAAAAAAGCTTATGCAGTTGCTAAACATAGTTTCTTCAGCGATACCCTTCCTTCTCTTCTACAGTCTAACCCTCGTAAGTTTTGGTGTCTAGTAAATGGTCCAAAAAATAAGAACATTGATCTTTGTGACGAACTTGGTTTGGCGATTGCAAGTGACAGGTGCTGCGAAGCTTTGCAAGACGTATTTAAAAACTCATTTTCCGTTGACAACTCCAATCATTTACCAATTCAAGCCCATCCTGGATATCCCCGAATGGAACCAATCATCATTGATCAATTGGGGCTTTTTCACCTCATACTAAAAATGAAAGCCTCAGCACCTGGCATAGATGGAATCGCTCCCCAATTTCTCAAACAAACTGCCATTTATTGTTCAGTCATTTTTTCACAGCTCTTTTCACAGTCATTGCAAAATGCCTCATTGCCCAGTGACTGGAAGGCGGGGAAGGTGGTTCCTGTGCCTAAACCAGGTGACTCATCTAATCCTTCTAACTACAGGCCCATCACTTTGACTAGTATTCCATGTAAGCTTCTCGAACACATAATCTATTCTAACCTAATTATATTTCTCGAAGAAAATAACTTCTTTCATAACAGTCAGCATGGTTTTAGGAAACACTACTCATGTGAAACCCAACTACTTCTCTTCACGAACGACTTATTTTCAGCATCTGACACTGGCTCCATTATCGATTGCATTTTCCTTGATTTTCAAAAAGCTTTTGACACCGTTTCTCACCGTTTACTCTTACTAAAACTAAGCATGCTAAATATTGACTCAAACATATTACGATGGATTGAATGCTTCTTATCTAACAGAACCCAACATGTAACAGCTAACGATCATGACTCACGCAATTGTTCAGTAACATCTGGTGTGCCGCAAGGTTCTGTCCTTGGACCCTTACTCTTTCTAATTTATATTAATGACCTTCCATCCAGCATTACATCAACAATCAGGCTATTTGCCGACGATTGTGTCATCTACCACATAATAACTAACTCTCATGATTCATCACTACTTCAATCTGATCTTGACAACATTACATCTTGGTGCTCACTCTGGTCAATGAAACTGAATATTAACAAATGTAAAATAATGAGGATCTCTCGAGGAAGTACTGACTGCACTAGCCCTGTTTATTCAATTTCTAATTTTCAGTTGTCGTCTGTCAATACTTACAAATATCTAGGTGTTCACATAGATAACAATTTAACATGGAATAATCATATCAGTTATGTGATTAACAATGCTAACCGCACTCTCGGCTTCTTGCGCCGTAACTTTTCATTAGCACCTGTTTCATTAAAACTTCTTCTTTATAAAACACTAGTCAGATCTAAACTCGAATACGCCTCATCAATCTGGGATCCTCATTCTTGTTCACTTGTTAATGCACTGGAAGCCATCCAAAATCGCTCAGCTCGCTTCATTGTCGCTAATTACTCCCGTACCGCTAGCATCTCATCAATTAAAAATTCTCTAGACCTTCCTACCCTTTCTAACAGGAGGAAACAGGCCCGCCTCTGTCTCTTCCACAAAATTTCTTTCATGAATCCTGAAATAAAAGGCACATTGTTCTCGCCACCTTCTTACGTTTCATCTCGCATCGACCATAACTTCAAAGTCCATGTGCCATTCTGCCATACCAACATATACTTCCACTCCTACGTGCCGAAGACTTCATCCGAATGGAACCACCTTCCTGCCTCCATCGCCAGCAACCCTGATCATGCATCATTCAAGACTGCCATCTCTAACTTGTAACCACTCCTCTCTGTAACGCCGCAAATGGCATTGAGAGTATTTAAATAAATAAATAAATAAATAAAATACGGCGTCCATGTATGTGTGAAGAACTTCAGCTACTGCAAGGGTTAAGTCATGATCACGGGCGTTAGTCGTCGGTACGGAGATGTGCCACAAGGAGTCAACGTGAGTGCGTCCACATCAAGCGGGCTATATCTGCCAAACAACGGCAGACATTGTACAAGCTCTCATATACTAATGATCTATAAACAATGAACTACTTCTGTAACGACACGTTTCACTTTCTTGTTATACCGATTCCTATGACAGAGGGATCAGCCACCTTTTTTTCGTATTTCGCGCAATAGGTGTTACGAACGCCGGCGGCGGCGGCGGACAACTACGGCGCCAAATACGGCCCTTGTTGTGATCTCATAACAGCTTTCGCTGTAAAACGTGGCCAGGGGTAGCCTACTTGTGGACGGGGAATGACTGCAGAGAAAAGAATCAGGAGATAGTGGATTGCATGAGTGCGGTTATTAAGGAATTTGGTAATGGGGCCGAAATCATTCTTCTAGGGGACATGAATGCTCACATACATGACCTTGACGGATATTGAGACACCAATTACTGAATTCACTGGATTTCGTTATTACTGAATTTCTGCGAGCAACATAGTCTGTCGATAGTTCACACGGGGGGCTACATGTGACGTCCAGATCACGTGGGAAGTCGGAAACAAGCAATCAGTTATTGATTATTGTCTCATAACTGAAAGAATTTATCTCACAGTGCGAGAAATGAGAATAGACGAGGAAGGTATTAAAAGCTTGGGTAGTGATCGTAAACGAATAACCTTACAAATGGTATATAAAACTGGAAATAAGAGCATGGAATCACAGTCTGGCAGCACGTATTTTAATGACAAACAAATAGCAAATATAGCCGCAAGAGTCGAGGAAAAAGCAGGCAAAATACTAGGCAAGGACTGGGGGTATAGTGAGCTGTTACATCTAATGACGAAAGAGATAGGGAAAGAGAAGAAAACTATTTGCTGGAAAAAAAGAGGAAGCCAAAAAGCTGGTCGAAGAAGAAAATCCGGGAAGCGATCGAGAAGCGACGTGAAGCATCACGGGAGCGTAGAAGGGCAATAAAGAAGAAGCGGCCGCAGGACGAAGTCAACAAAAGATGGAAAATATTTAAAGAAAAAATCTATTGTACACAAATTGGTCGAGGCAAAAATTAAAGGTGAAAGTGGAGTCTGGGTGACAGAGATTCACGAAAAAAAGGCGGCCGCGCCTTGGATATTTTGGAGCCACCTAAAAGCGCTGGGTAGGAAGTCTGTCACAATGCAACAACGTATTGTAGATGACGGAGGAAATCAATTGGAAAGGTACGAAGCGCTAGGTTACATCCGAAAGGTAACAGCCGATTCTTTTAAAAAGAGCGTCCAGGGGATTACCGCGGTGAGTAAAAGTGTGACGGAGAGAGCAACTGAGGAAGATCTAGAGAATTTCAACTAGAAAAAGGCCGAAGGAAAAATTGCAAAGTGCACTGCCGCGGGTTTAGATCGGGTTCCCGTTAGCCTCATTAACGAACGAGGACAAAACACTAAAGAAGCACTGCTGCAAGCCGTAGAAGAATGCTTACAGGACAGCCGAAACCTGACGGCGAAAAAGTAGAATGACCCTTATCTATTATAGGCAATCGAGAAAAGGATAACATTCGCTCGTATAGACCATTAACCATTACATCGCTACTATACAGGCTGGCGATGCAAGCAGTAACAATGAAAATCGAAACACGGGCAGAACATAACGATATTTTGGGAGAACTTCAGAATGGATTTCGAGTCGACAGGCGGTTAGACGATAACCTGTTTTTTCTCACTCGGTGTACAGAACTATCTAAAATAAAAAATAGGCTCTTGCACGTGGCTTATATAGACATCACTGGAGCGTCCGACAACGCTAATCAGGAAATTTTTTTTGGATGCCTTGAAAGGAATGGGCATAGGCGACGAATGTATACAGCTTTTGAGGGACATATATACTGAGAAAATACAGTTTCCATAGAATGGGAAGGAATATGTAGCAAAGAGAACTTTGATATTAGTAAGGGGCTGAGACAGGGATGTCATTTGTCCCCGCTGGTATTCATGCTGTACATGGTGAGTATGGAAAAAGCGTTAGAACGTACACTCTTAGCAAACGACCGCTTAAAACAACGCATATAAGGCGGAAAGTAGGTCAAATTTTCGACGCTTATAAATGGCTCTCTAAGCGGCCTACTTATACGGCTCTTTCATGCGGCCCTTCTTTATACGGCCTCTGGCTAAGCGGCTCTTTCTTATGCGGCCTAAATTTATGCGGCTCTTCCCTATGCGCGGCCATCTCGTTGCCAGAAGGCCGTTTAAAAGTGACCGCTTAAAGTAACGCATACCGTCGATGTGGTTAAGCGGTATTTCAGGTCAAATCTGTCCGGCTTATATACGGCTCAATATGCGGTCGAAATATATGCGGTACTTTTCGCAAATTTTTAGAAAAAAAAAAGAAATTCTTCTACGTTGTAGTTATCGTATTTTTTTTTCTTTTGTTCTCTTCAGCCTTTCAACTCATGAATATGCATTTACACACCACAAGAACACTGCACAGAGAGTCACAAACCATGTATCAACACACACACACACTCCACCACGGGGATTTGAACCCAGGCCAAACCGCGTGACAAGCAGACACTAACCACTACGCCACCGCGCCACACGATCTTGGTGGACTTCCGCGGCTTTATATATGCACTTCACGCTATCTTGGACGATTTTACGATCGGCTACAACGCTATAATTTTGCATATATGAGAGGCATCGTTCGCGTATAATGCGCGTGTATACAGTCAGTTTGTGTGTGGAATTATGTTTCTCGTCCGACGGCTTGCGCATCCCGCACGGAGACAGAGGTGAACAATGAACGATGCGTTTCCGAGTGCATTTGCATTTGCCGGCATCATACAGCAGCCGAACGTGCCCTGATGTGCAACCAGCCGCCAAAGAAAAGTTTTCTGCGATGTTTGACGCAGTACAGGCGGTGGAGTCAGCTGATCTCATCTCTACTTGGCGAAGTACAGTCTCCCACGTCCTTCGCGAGCATCGCGTTGATGTCGGTGCGTTTATACGGACAGTATTATGTAGAGGTTCATCTCAGAGAATCGGATTCGCGCAACTGATGGGTTTGGTGTAGTGCAGCGCATACGAGGCGACGGACCAGCTTTCAGAACGGGCGCGCTCATTTCTCTCTCGAGTATAGCATAGACGATGAAGAAACGTTGTTGTTGAGTCGAAAGAACAACGAGCCTTCGCAGAAAAAGAATGCAGTCTCCCGAGCTCGAGGCTGACGGCGCGGACGAGCGATGCCGTGGAATTGTCATGCTGGGGAGGACGGCGGGTCTGAGGTTGTTCGGTTCTCGTGGTTCGTTCGTTGTTGACAGTTGGAAGTGATGCTCCCCTTGGCTTCCACAAACGATGAAACGTATAGTGCATGACTGGCGCGGAAAGAGCACGCATGAAATCGCTTGCATCACCCGTTAGAACATATGTTTCCTGCCAAGCGTCGCATCAAAAGAAGCTAGCAATGCTTGAAATCGAATGAAGTCACAATATGATCCAGCTTTCAAGGATAAAACCATGCTATTTCTTCAAAAGTCAGAAGTGGCCTGAAGGATTCAGAAGGATCATGTGAACAATTATACTGAATGATGCAAAGATTAACTTGAAACATTCTAATATTTAATAGGTGCTGTTAAATCTAAATAACAACCCCAAATTAAATATGCACTTGTTTTGCACCTTGAAGCTTCATGAACGTTAAGCTCTATAACATGCCTCAGTTGACCACATATCAGCGCCGAACAGCGATCTGGTGGAGGCCCTGTGTTGGGGAACGAGTGTAAGTGATTCTTTCCTTGGCTACGAGATGTGATCGGAGCGACAAGGGCCAGTATTACTTCACTCCACGTCGTCCAGTTGAGTATGCTTTGAGCTTAACAACGCTTTAACGTATAAACTAGCAGAATGCTAGAAGTGGCTGAACTCGGGCAGTAATCTTGACTTCTAGGAATAAATGTTCACCTGTCTTAAAAATGTGCAGTCAGTAGCATCCTGCTTGATTCGGATCATGGGACACGACATGCAAACGTATAATACTAAATAGTAGATATAGAGGAACAATTCTTTTACTGAGTAGGTGTCATAATTGCAAATAACAGCTGCAAATAAAAAGCACGCTTTCACACTAATAGCACACCCATAAATGTTGAGCTTTACGTGTCCCAGTCAACCTCCCTCATGTTCAATACCCGGGGCGTAGCCAGAAATTTTTTTCAGGGTGGGGGGGGGGAGTCATCCATGCTTTATGTATGTTTGTGCATGCGTTTGCATGTCTGTGTGTATATATACACAAGCAAAATTGAAAAATTTGGGGGGGGGTGAACGCCCTCCAATGCCCCCCCCCCCCATGGCTACGCCCCTGTTCCATACCATGTAGCTTTACGTGCACCTTTATTTAAATATAAGCTGTCATGCAACATCCTTAGCTTTGGCTGGTACAGCAGCTAATACAAACTGTGCTTGAGAATTCAAGATTTATTGCCAGTACCAACACTAGCTATACACAATAACATTCTGTAGTAGTTCAAGCGCAAGTGTTGCAGCTTTTTTTTCAGAATTAGCAGCTCATATAGCGCTCACATAAGCATGCATACATACACGTCTAAATGTGCAGCTATTATTCTTTTTTACGAAGAACTGCGTGAAATAAACTGGCACAAGGAGATGCACGGACAAGCGTCTTCCTTGTGCCAGTTGTAGCGAAGCGTTGGAAGTCTATGTAATGGGTCGCCCTCTCGGGCGCTCTCTAGTGGGTCGTCCCCTTCGGCTCTTCTCGGACAGCACGCTCCTCGCGCTCAGAGCCCGCGCTGTGTTTTGACTGTCGCCGTTGTGCTTCGTCGACTAGTGCCGTCAATAAACGCCTTTATAATTTGGTGGAGAGTGCTGCGCCGTCCAACCAGCTTCGGTCCGTTCGATGCCCCTGGCGCTTCGATCCCGTACCGTGCCCTCTACCATGCCTCAAGACGCCGCCCAGCAAACGCTTCCCCCTGTACCGACACCATGCTCCGGTTCCCCCCGCATCCGCGACCCTCCTATATTCACCGGCGCGGATGGCACTGACGTGGAGGACTGGCTCGCGATATACGAGCGCGTGAGCGTACCCAACAAATGGGACGAGGCAGGAAAGCTGAGCAACCTGGTTTTCTACCTCGCGGGTGTGGCCAGCCTGTGGTACAACAACCACGCAACCGATTTCCTCACGTGGTCTGATTTCAAGACCGCCATCATCAACGTGTTTGGCCGACCTGCCGTACGTAAACTGCAAGCCGAACAGCGTTTACGTGAACGAGCTCAGCAGACCGGTGAGTCGTTTACCAGCTACATCGAAGACGTCCTCGACTTGTGCAAGAAGGCCGACGTAACCATGTCTGAGTCTGACAAGATCCGACACGTTATGAAAGGCATCGACGACGATGCCTTCACCATGCTGCTCGCCAAGAACCCTCGTACCGTGACAGAGGTGATCACGCTCTGTCAAAGCTACGAGGAGCTGCGCCGGCAGCGGTTTCTGACCCGTCGACCTCCATCACGCGACGCCGACCTCGCTGGCTTGTCGGCCATTTCTGATCACTCGGGCTTGCTCGCCGAGGTCAAGTCATTTGTACGCGAGGAAATTGCCCGCCAGCTTTCTCTACTGACCTTGCCTCAGTCGCAGCATGTTGAACAGCCGTCGACCACACTGCTGCCTCCCTTACGCCGCGCTATTCAACAGGAAATCGCGGAGGTCATGCCGGAATACCACCAGCCACCTCCGGCGCTTGCGCCACTCAGTTACGCGCAAGTGTAGCCAGGCCACCCCCAGCGATCCCTGTGTCTGCCCCACATCCTTACGCCGAAGTCGTCGCCAGACCACAGGCCTTCCAGGCGAGTGTGCCGGCTGCGTACGCCGACGTCATTCCTAGGCCACGACTGCAGCCCACCATGCAGTCCTATCAGCCGCCGCCCCGTCCACCGCGTCTTGGGCCATGGATGGGACCCACCCCGGCGAACCGATGGCGCACTTCCGACAACCGCCCCATCTGCTTTGCGTGCGGTTGCGCCGGTCACGTCGCCCGCTATTGCAATCGCGTGCAGTCGCCTCCAGTCGCCTCAACCATGCCAAGCCAGTCGAGCCGCCCGTATTACGATTCACCGCAGCCTATGTCACCGCCGTCTCGCCCAGCGCCCTCTACCCGCCGTTCACCGTCACCACGACGCCGCTCACTGTCCCCGATGCGGCCACGTCTGGTCCCACGCGACCAGGAAAACTAGTCGTCGCAGTCCACGAGGCAAGGGCTGCGACGCGATCGAACAGTGAAAGCCCTCAGCGAAGCCCCTCGAACGTGATAGACGTGTTTGTAGACGGTGTTCGTGCATCTGCCCTTATCGACACTGGAGCCGCTGTATCCGTTATGGACGCAAAGCTTAGCCTAATACTGCGCAAAGTGACGACGCCACTTTCCGGGCTCTCTCTCCGTACAGCCAGCGCCCAACGTATTCACCCTACAGCGGTGTGCACAGCCCGCGTCATGATTAAGGACACTATGTACGCCGTCGAACTGATCATAATTCCTGCCTGCTCTCACGACGTCATCCTCGGATGGGATTTTCTCTCCCGCCACGACGCCGTCATTCATTGCGCACCCGCCGAAATAGAGCTGTCACCATTCTCTAATTTGACGCCGGAAGACAGTCCATCGGCTGCGAGCAAGGTACTCGTCAAAGACGACATCAAATTGCCTGCAAACTCATCAACGGCAGTGTCCGTCTACTGCGCCAGTCTATCCGACACCGTTGCACTCCTCTCGCCATATGACCGTACTTGCACGAGGAAAGGCTTGCTGGTGCCTTTCGCGACCGTTCAAATCACTCAGGGAAGCACCTCTATTTTTGTAATCAACCCCTCCCCGTACAGTGTTACGTTGATGCGAGGGGAATGTCTCGGCAGCGTGGAACCCCTCGAAGACGCACAAGTTATGGACGAACCCGTTGACACGCACGGCCGCAGTTCCAGTACGCTCAGTGCTGTTTCGGTGTCTGGTTCATCACCCGCTGACGTGTTTGGTTCCACCATAGCTGACAACCTTACGCAGGTCCAGCGTTCCCAGCTTCTGGACCTGTTGGAAGAATTTCGCTCTTCTTTCGATGTCGCTCAAACGCCTCTCGGCCGCACCTCGGCCGTTACGCACGGCATCGATACTGGCGCCCACCTGCCACTGCGGCAACGTCCATATCGCGTATCTCCCACAGAACGCCGTGTAATCACCGAGCAAGTCGACGACATGCTTCGACGCGATGTTATTCGACCCTCCAACAGCCCCTGGGCGTCTCCTGTCGTTCTTGTTGCTAAGAAGGACGGTTCCGTGCGGTTCTGTGTCGACTACAGACGACTCAACAAGATCACTCGTAAGGACGTGTATCCACTGCCGCGAATAGACGATGCCATTGACAGCCTGCAAGGCGCCGAATTCTTTTCATCTCTCGATTTGCGCTCAGGGTACTGGCAAGTACCTATGGTTTCTCCCCCTTTTTCTTATTGTACGGCAGACACCCGTCGCACACAATCGACACAATCCTTCCATACAAGCCGGATCCGTCTGAGTGTGCGCCTATTTCTGCCACAGCCAGACTTGCTGAGGAGTGTCGGGAGCTTGCCAAGACGTTTACTACGCATGACCAAGAGCGGCAAAAGAGCATTCGCGGTGACACCACCACTTCTGCGCCCACGTTCCGCCCTGGAGCGCTCGTATGGCTCTCAGTCCCTACCACTGCACCTGGCCTCTCTTCCAAACTGCTGCCCAAGTACGACGGCCCCTACCGTGTCGTCGAACGCACATCCCCGGTCAACTACCTGATCGAGCCCATTGAACCATCTTCGGACATGCGCCGTCGAGGGCGCGACATTGTCAACGTGGAGCGCCTGAAGCCCTATCATGACCCGCTCATAGTGACAAGCAGTTAGGTCGCCAGGCGGCTCCCTTTTTCGTACCCAGGGTAATTGTAGCGAAGCGTTGGAAGTCTATGTAATGGGTCGCCCTCTCGGGCGCTCTCTAGTGGGTCGTCCCCTTCGGCTCTTCTCGGACAGCACGCTCCTCGCGCTCAGAGCCCGCGCTGTGTTTTGACTGTCGCCGTTGTGCTTCGTCGACTAGTGCCGTCAATAAACGCCTTTATACAGTTTATTTCGCGCAGTTCTTTGTAGTCATGGATTACCAACTTGCCCAGCGATCAATTCTTCAATATTATCCTTCACGTGCAGCCCCCTTCCGTGGCAGTTACCACGGCACACCATCTGTCAGACATTGTGCCACATGAAGGGTATTTGCATATAGTACTAGATTCGTCCTTCACTAAATGTTGAGACCTGAAATGTATTTGTTATTTTTCTGGTACCATTTCAAAACATGACCTTTCCCTTGCAGTGTTGAGACATATATTTGCAATAAGTTAGTCAGGCATAGAGTCCAAATCCATCATTGTGCCAGCCTGGAACTTAATTATGTATGCATGGGTCCCTTATTTCCATTCTCTGCTTCAAGCCCTTCCCTTCACCCATTACTGTAAAACTGGGGCATTTAGGTGTTCCATCTGGCACCGCTAATTGTTGTTACATTTTGTGCCATTTCTTCGAGTACCCATGCCAGTATTTAGTGCACTAAGTGAATGAAGGAACATGTTATGCTGCTGTGCAGCTGCATACTGAGCAGAACAATGAGATGTAGAGCCATGAGATAAAATATAGAGAATATTGTCACGCTACAACGCAAACACAAGACAGTGAGTTCTACAAGAGTAGGAGGACAGCTTGTTGACACAAAAAAAAAAATAGCAGGAACAAACATGTCTAGCAAGACTGAAACTTGGGCTAGTTGGTTGTCCTTCATGATGAACCAGCAGCACAACCACACACAGAGGAAAGGTACACGAAACACAGCACTGTGTTATGTGCCTTCTTTCCTATGTCCGTGTGTGGTTGCACTGCCGGTTCATCATGGACAAACATGATGTCTTCGGCAAAATCCCAAAGACCCACTAGACATTGATGTTCATTGATGTCCCCATTGTCTTTCTCACCTGCAGAGCACACGCATCACTACATATACAATAGGATGCATTGCAAGGGTTCTTCACCTATATGCTCTCTTGTTGGAGTAATAGGGCATTGTGTGAACAAAATAATGAATGTAAAAATAAAATCACCCTAAAATACATGCCATATTCTTTATTGCTCAATTCTCAACCTCCACGTGTTCCACTTCAGCACCTGTGCACATAATGGCCGCCCCCTAAAGGATCTCGGCAGTAGTTTCTCTGAAGTGGTTTTCAAAGCTGCTATTGGATTAGATTAAGCTAATTGAATCTCATGAACTTATCCTTTCAAAACAAATAAGGGGGCAGTCCACTTGTTATTTTCTAGCAAGCTACCTTAGCAATTTGGCTTTGAACGTGTGCACTTTCCTTGCAATTGTGTCCCAAACAATATTAACTACAAGACACATCATTCTACACTCTTAAAAGAAAAGGTAGTGCTACTTACTAACTTTGAGGTAGTAAATTGCTGTCACAACATTCACTACCTAAGTAGTAACTGCAGGTAGTAAACGGCAAGGTAGTAAAGTTACTACCATGTCATTTACTACCTGCAGCTATTACATACCAAAGATAGTAACAGAAAGTTAGTAAATTTACTACCATGACAGTTACTAGTTCCTGTTACTACTTATTGGAAGGTAGTAAGCTAAGCTAGTAACATTACTACCGTGACGGTTATTACTTAGTTACTAAATGCAGGAAAATAGTATTTGTAAGTTAGCAAATTTCCACCGTGAATGTTAGCTATTTGCAGCAACTATTGATGAAAATTTGCTACATCATTTGATAACGTCAGTCAACTTCATGAACTAGAAAAATTGCATCTTACTTAATACAAGGAGCATGCATCAGCTAATCTCACAGAAGTATATCCCTTATGAAAAAAATTAATGTATTTCAATAAAGAGACTAATGTCTTTAGACATCAGAATCATTAGACTGTATTTTGCCAGTCTAATGCGCTTTCTCATGCACACCTAATGAGGGTCTACAAGGAATTGGCTGCTGTTAGTGTGTAGAATTCTGATGTATGAGTTTCAGCGTATTGCAGCCTTATGCCTGCAACAGCATGTTTGCTGCACACAGGTCAATAAATCTTTTTGTGGTTAACAATACGAAAGTGTGTAGGCTTTAGAGGATTGTAACAAAAATATCAGCAGAACATTTCCAGCAATGACTATATCAACAGCGTTCTTTACATGTAAGAGTATTTTGAAGCCAATAAGTAATCTTGTAGGCCTATGATGCAGGCATTTCGAAACAAGCTCTACATTGTCAATTTATTTAGTTTCAATGGGACAATAAATGGGGCTAGTTGATTCAATTCCCATGAAAGTGCAGTTTTATAATCACAAACAAACCAATAAGATGATACGAGAAGTTTCCAGGAGTAAATGCTTTTTTATTTAATTTCTTGACGCGGCACTGACGATAGGCTCTCCTGTGCTGCACTGCTGTGGTGGTACAGTTGCTGTATTTGAAACCTGCAAGAGAGAGTGTGAAAATGTAGTTTGGCATTGAAGCGAACAGCTTAGCGCAACACATCAACAGATGCTGCAATTTATGATTGATGACTTTCTGTTTCGAAATAGTGATATCATTTTTTACCTTTTTACTTGAATAATCCACGTGTATTCAATGCCCAACCCCATAGCCTTGGCTTAATGCTGCTTTGATCAAAAACATAAGAAAACAAACCGCTATACAGCACTTCTGAGGGCTGTGGTGTCATAGATAGGCCAGCTATCATATACAGGCCAATTAGCTCGGTCAGCTTCTTTGATGTAACGTTGCATAACAGCATCCTTTCGCTACTCAAATGGTACTCCATGCATGACTTCTGGATGACTCCAGGAATAGGCTATTCTGCCATGAGAACGCCCTCATCCGATCATGCCCTCAGTGGACGGAAACAAGTTTTACGATTCAAGTGGAACGCTCGAGGAGCGCGGGGTTCCCTAGTGCTCTTTTGAGCTCCCTAGCTGAAAAGATGCTCGTCACTCTTAGAATGACCAGAAATAACAGGCCAAACAAGCACACTCGCTCTCCCTTGGCTGACGTTCCCTACAGTCACGGTTTCTCTCATAGGTTGAAGAAGACTGCAGGCAGAGTAGGCATAAGAGTTTTGTGCTCCATCCCAAACCATCTGGCCTCCCTATGCAGGCTAGTTAACAGGGATGAAACAGTATCCTTTCGCTGTGACAAGAAGCACAGAAATCATTTCATTGAATGCGTGAAGAACGTCGTTTATGACATTCCATTATCATGCGGAAAATCATATGTAGGACAAACCGGACGATGCATAAATTACAAAATGCGTGAACATGCCAAATCTTTAAAAGCAACAACAGGCAGGAACCTGGCATTGTACATCATGCGGCTGTTCCCCATTGCTTGACAATGTGCAAGTTCTCACGAAATATCGGGAGTAATGTGCTCACAAAATTTGTGAGGCGCACATAATTCACAAAAGGGGAGCAGCTTGCGTTAGCGCGCTATCACTAGCACTATTTGACGAAGAAATTAGCAGCCATGAGCCTCAATTGTGATCACTAAGCTTGCTGTCACATGCTTCTGTTTTCTTGTTTTGTTTTCTGTTTTATTGTTAGTGGTTGCAGTTTTCTAGCCTTGCTATCACTTGCTTAAAAACCTTTTTTTTTTCAGACCCTGGTTCTTCGTTTTTGTTGATTTATGAATGTCAGACTTTTAGCGGTTTTAATCAGTTTGATATTGACCACCATGTCATTGTTCTTTTCTGCCATTTTTTGCTCGTGTTTATGTTTTAATGAAATCGGCTTCTGCCACATCTTGTAAACCGTATCCAAACTGATAGTAATGCCGGGCGGCCGAGTCACTTGATAGCATTTGTTCATTTTTCGATTTTTGCTCGCCTGCCTACAGATTCTCAGACTTTCCAATAAGGAAATCAGTTGATAGTCAGCTCTGTGCCCTGTATGTTCTTCGTCCCGTTGTCTGCGCTCTTTTGCCACAAAGAAGAATCCACATTCAAGTGCGTTGTTACTTGTTAAACATCTTGACAGGATAGCACAGCTACTCAAGAAAAGAGCACATAGCAGTGCTGAACTCACGACTAACTTTTCTAGAAATCACGCAGATACTTAAGATATCACCTGAACCCAAGTGTTTTCACAGAGATAACATCATTTACAATGGTCGATTCCACGAAAGATAAAAAAAAGGTGTATACTTGATGTTTCCGATTTTCCTGATAATTTTGTATGTTGTGCACATATGACTGCACAGCACGAAATCGCAATTTGTTTTAACATAAAAATTTTTTTCAACACAGGAAAATTCGACGAGCGTCGCCGGTTGACGACGACCATCTTACGAAGAGTGCGTTTTCGTAAATTCGCAACCATGCTGGCAGCTACTGAAGCTATACATTACAAATATCTTTCTATTTAGCATAAGTAGAAGTGAAGAAGAAATAGCTCTTATAATTTCATGGAATTCTGAGCAAATTATGCATTTTTAAAAATTCACGAAAAACGCTGCGCTAGTGAAAATTAGTCAAGTTTGGGACGCTATGGTTACTTCTGTGAACATCTTAGTTTGTTCATATTTGCTGTATGAATAGGCCTTTATGTGAATAATGAACCTCTGCATTTGTATTTCTCTAATAATTTTCAAAGTAGTAAATTTTCATGTATTATTTGTATGGTCGCCCATTTGATGTCGTCACCGATCATCATGCACTATGCTGGCTGTCATCATTGAAGGATCCCTCGGGCCGTCTCGCCCGCTGGGCACTTCGCCTGCAAGACTACGACATCCGCGTGCTGTACCGCAACGGACGCCAGCATGCTGACGCCGACGCCCTCTCGCGCTCCCCCTTGCCTGACGCCAATGCCTCCTGCTCAGTATCTCACATTGCTGTTTCTTCCATCGTTCTCACCATCACTACCGAGCAGCGCAAGGATAAATGGATCACCTCGCTGATAGACTTGCTCACTGATCCGTCGGCAACACCAACCACTCGCCCGTTGCGTCGTCAAGCCCACAATTTCGCCATTCGTGACAACCTACTGCACCGACGCAATTACAACGCCAACGGCCGCCAGTGGCTACTTGTGATACCCCGAAGTCTGCGTGCTGAAATATGCGAGTCCTTCCACTCTGATCCGCAATGCGCGCACTCTGGGGTATCCAAAACTTACCACCGCATTCGACAACGATACTTCTGGCGAGGGATGTACCGTTACGTGCAGAAGTTCGTCCGCTCCTGCCTCGATTGCCAACACCGAAAACCTTCAACGCACGTGTCACCAGTCGGTCTACAACCATTACCTTGCCCTAACCATCCGTTTGGGCGCGTGGGCATCGATTTGTATGGACCACTTCCTCTGACCTCGGCTGGTAACCGTTGGGCCATCATCGCCATTGACCATCTAACGCGATCTGCCGAAACCGCTGCCCTCACAGCGGCTACAGCGTGCGATGTTGCCTCCTTCCTGCTACATCGATTCATGCTGCGTCACGGTCCACCCTAGAAGCTTCTCAGCGATCGAGGCCGTGTCTTCTTGTCGAAAGTCGTCGAAGCCATTCTCAAAGAGTGCCATGCTGTTCACCGCAAAACTACTGCTTACAACCCGCAGACGAATGGCCTAACCGAACACTTTAACCACACGCTCAGCGACATGCTCTCAATGTATGTCGCCGCCGATCACACAAATTGGGATGCCATTCTGCCCTTCGTCACCTACGCCTATAATACCGCCCCTCAAAGCACTACTTGTTTTTCACCCCTCTTCCTGTTGTACGGAAGGCACCCGTCGCACACCATTGACATGATACTACCCTACAAGCCGGATCCATCTGAGTGTGCACCTATTTCTGACACAGCCAGGCTTGCTGAAGAGTGTCGCGAGCTTACAAAGACCTTTACAACGCACGAACAAGAGCGGCAGAAGAGCCTTCGCGGTGGCACCACCACTTCTCCACTTCTGAGTCCACGTTAGTCGCCGGAGCGCTCGTATGGCTCTCGGTCCCTACCACTGCAACTGGCTTCTCTTCAAAACTACTGCCGAAATACGAAGGCCCCTACCGGGTCATCGAGCGCATATCACCGGTCAACTACCTGATCGAACCCATCGAACCAGCTTTGGACATGCGCCGTCGAGGGCGCGACATAGTCAACGTGGAGCGCCTCAAGGCCTACTAACCCACTGATATTGACGTGCTGTTAGGTCGCCGTACGGCTCCCTTTTAACCATTAAGTTTATTGCAGAGAGTAATGAAGACAGGACAAGAAGGGACAGAGATAGGTGCTATCTTTTAAGTGTTTTTTGGACTCAGATCACACATATTTATAATTAAAAAAGAAAAACTTCAACATGCGCAGGCACAGCTGCGTCCAGGAAAAATAGTTATTTCTTTGACAAGTAGTGTAATGACACACTAACGCAATCTCGGCCAAGATTATGAATACTTGCTGACTCAATAATCAATGTAGTATAGTTTCTTTACTGTTTGGCAAACAGGCAATCGCTGCGTTTCTTTACATTGTTGCAATGTTCCCTGAATCTTTCCTTGAGATGTTGCCCCATTTGCCCTCTATAATGCTTACCCCATGATAGGAGTATCTGATAAACGGTACCTTATATGCAGGGCACGTAACGTGTCCTGTGATTCTTATTGCAGCCAAGCCTCTCCTCTGAGTATCTGGGTTGCTGCTTTTCCATAGTTTAGCATGCTTATTTGAGGCCATGAACATTATGCTGATGATCCCGAGCACCAACCGTTTTTATATTGTTGAATATTCCGTGCAGACATGGCATCGTGGCAAACATTTTTCGGCCATCAAGATTTGGCTTTTTTTTTTTTTTGGCTTGGCAACTGGAAGGTGGTTTTCTGGGTAGGGCTACAGTGGCTAGAATACTAGAAGTGTGATCACCGT
The DNA here is from genome assembly GCF_013339695.2 of Rhipicephalus sanguineus. Taxonomy (NCBI): domain Eukaryota; kingdom Metazoa; phylum Arthropoda; class Arachnida; order Ixodida; family Ixodidae; genus Rhipicephalus; species Rhipicephalus sanguineus. The sequence continues at coordinate 6,452,887 of NC_051177.1, forward strand.
CAAGCGGCTGCAATGGGAGGTAGTGACGCCGCCTTGCGATGTTTCCGCTAGGTGGCGCGCGCTGTCGTATACACGTCAGGCTTTCAGGCTGCGCACGTTGTTCAACGCTGCAACTCGCCAGTTAGACGTGATTATTTTGCCTTTTTAAGCTGTTCTTTCGTGCTGCATTTGCTGGTCGGACAGCCTTGTCGTGTTTACGTTATGTCTTTTGCGGAGTGTGTGCCGTGAGCAGACGTCAGAGCCACTGTTTTGTGCCCAGATGCTCAATTGGGTACAAATCGTGCAAGCAGAAGCTTTCATAGTTTGGAGTCCCGAACGACGACCATTTGTTCCAGCAGTGGCAGCGTAGCATACCAAGAGCAGACAAGCCTTTGGAAAAGAATGCTACAGTTCCAATCCCCGGGATCCAATCGAAAAGTTATTCGGGATAATTCGTCAGATATCCGAGTGCAATGATCATCCCACATCGACCAAGTTCCTTACTGCCGTGAATTCCCTTAGCTTTTACAATTTGGTAAAAGCACCAGACACGGGCAACTGTGCAGGTGACACACGTCAGTAGTTGGAACTGATGAAGTGGCCATCCATGTCGACAATTTACTGGACACTGGAAACCTGGACGATGCTTCAAGTGTACTACGGGCATCGATTCTCCTTTCTGACCATGCGTATCCTGTGCAATTCAGTGACGGAAGACAAAGTTATGGCAACGAAATGCCGGGACTGTTTTGAGCAGGTGCTCAGATCCCTCGAGAACGCAGATAAGGATCTTGCGTCATTCACAGCATTCTGTCATGTTGGAGGGCTTTTGTACCTGTCACCTGAACTATTTTCATTTGTGGAGGAACTGGAGGACACATTCACATCGTGGTTCAGTTATAATAAGCTCCAAAGGGACACTATAGTTGAACTTCTTAACTCAGTGCAGACCGTACCATCCGTATAGCGTGCGCCTCACGCAAGCAAGATCTGACGAGCAACATAATCAACTTTTTTGTTCTCACACGGCTTCACTTCTTCACGAAATCTCTAAACAGAGAAGTTCTGCAAGAGAAAGATCAAAGCACCTCAAGCTTCGAATAAAGATGTGATGTGCATCACCCTGTAGTGTGCTAGCTTTCTTCCCTACTTTGATGCCCCCAACTTCAAATAAAATGTGTAAGAAGAGTAAAATGCTCTCCGATTTTCTGTGCATTTGTTAAGTGAAAAATATTTCCACTGCGAATACGCAAGAAAAATTAAGTTCTTGAAAGCTATCTCATGCAAAATGTTAGGTATACTGTATAACAACATGAAGGAAATTGATATCAATGTCACAGTAGCATTTTTTTCGTGCTTCTTGAGGTTGCTTATAACCTTGTGAAATGGCAATCCCCCCAAAACGTTAATTCGTTACATTTCTCAGCATCAAGGAACGATCGCAATCAGTCGCAAGCTTAGCTGGCCGCGATGTTTGCGAACGATGTAAAGCTTCACTTATGATACTGTGCGTACGGTCATACCATACGGTGATAATGCTTGATAATATCTGCCGCAAATTTGATTTCTTTATGAGGCACTTACGCCCTGCATTATAGTAGAGACACTAATAAAAATTTACGGCTCAAACAAAACCATATCTGCCACAAATCAGCCTTGACATGACAGCTTCGCTGCAGCGAGCCGAGCGAGCGACGTGTAAGCTACAACCAGCGCCACCTAGACAACGCCGGTCGAGGCATCGGTGGAGAGCATCAGCGCAAGCGGCGCGGTCTTCACACTTCCCTGTTCTAGCCACTGTAGTAGGGCATATGCAAACGATACAGCAAGGTGAACAGGATATCCTGCTTGTGTCAGGGGAGTTCTTTGGAAATTAAGGCTTGTCCACAAGTAATAGGAACAGAAATTTTACTGCATTAGCGAGCCACAGTGGCATAGGCAGAAATTCATTTCGGGGAAGAGGGCGAGTGGGGGCATGGGCCCGGTCTGCTACCCCCTCGCTACGCCACTGTCCAAGCAGTGTCAGACAATGCACCTTTCTACCATTATTGAGTGGGAGAAACTAAGAGGCAGCAATGGCTTGTTTCCCATCAGTTCGTATAACTAGCTCATGCACTTTTTATGCAAATGAAATTGTACATTCAGGAACCTGATATGGTACAATCCTTGCCCGGATGCTCGTGGGTAAGCACCAGTGGGTGTTAGTAATCATGTGCCAGTGTTAATATGTTAGTGGCTTCAGATTCGAAAGAACCTTTGTGGTATTTAATAAAGAAAGACGCAGTCATCCTCATATCTAAAACATTTAAAAACTTATGTGCTTGCATATTGTACTAAATAATCATGTTCAGGGGTGAGACGGCTGAAATCGATTTGGGAGCAGTTTTGGGAGCAGCAAAATTTCAATTTAGGAGCAGGAGAACCTTGTTTGGGAGCAGTTAGCGGCATTTATTATGTCGTTTTTGGAGCTTGAAAAAACAAATTTGTAGTAACTTGGAGGAACAAGCACATATTTTAATCGGCTTAGAATACACATAACATTCAAAGAGCCTTTGGAGAAAGCTTTTTTTTAACAGATTATTGCCAGGTATGAACTACACTACCTTTTTACAAACCACGCAATTTATATAACCCTGGTAACAACATATGACATAGATAAAAAAAAGTTTTTCCAAGTAGGTTCACTTTACATTTGAAAATAAGAAAAGAAAAAACATCACACTTCTCAAATAATAAAAAAAAAATCCCGCTGTGATGGCTTTCGAGATAGCGCGCGCGCGCGCGCCAGTGATCGCGACCGCGCAAAGTTCAAAGTTGCTCCTCGCGCGACACTCCACCCCCCCCCCCCTCGCGTCTTCGTGTCTTTTAAGGCTTGTTAAAAACGGGCGGGGCGTTTCCTGTCTGCTTCGACGGCAGGCCTTCCGAGCGTGGTGATGTTATCGCATGCAGCCTCCGAGCGACGGCAATGGGCCGGCTCGTTTGCTTCGGCCGCGTACGTCGCCTCTGCTCGCGTGCTTTTACCCGCTGTATAACATACAATTCGCGGGGGGATCTTATCAATTTGGACTTCATACCGGAAGGACATGACGGCCACGGCAAGAACCCCTTGAGACTGTCCATATAATTGCTATCGCAATAAAAACTGATTGCACAAGAATTGTGTAGTCACATAGCAGTACGTCTTTGAACGGTCAATGAATGATTCCGACTAGCACGCGATTGCGGCGACGCCTTCGCGCGTAACATCAGGAAAGAACAAAAGCAGTATGGCCACCGACGAACGCGCCAGTATGACCACCCCCATAGGCGTGCGCACGAAGGGGGGGGCGGGTGGGTGGGGGCAAAGTCGATACCGCCCATACTTTGACTTAATCGGAAGGAGGGGCGCTGCGATTAATATTTGCCCTCCCTGAAGGGCGAACCCTCAGGAAGCTTTCGAATAGCGTACGCAAAGCTTTGCGTTGGCTTTTCCCACAACTGCGCATGCGTCGTACGCTAACCGCTTTCGGGCTCCCGTTAAGTGACGGAAATAGCGGGCCGCAAACGCTAACACTAACTTAGCGTACGCTATTCGAAAACTGCCTAAAATTAAGCGCCTTCAGCTATCTGCTCGGCTGCGCGGGTGGCGTAGCGTCAAGTGTACCGCACACTTTTAATAGGTGATAATAAAAGCGCGCTGCGCCACCGTTTGCTGCCACCTCGTGAGGGACCGCCTTCAAAAATGCGTCGCGAGCGCCGAGAAACCTTACCCCTCGGACACTACGTCGTTACCGCTCGGACATTACACATATTTACAACCGCTCAGAGGCGATTATCACAGCACTATGGAAGCCTCTATTACAAAGGCGCGTAGAAGGACACGCTTGGGCGCGTTAACGTGTTCTGCGAACGTATCCCTGGCGCTGCTTCTAAAGTTACGTTTTCCCACGCTGAAAGTGACGCGGGCTTGAAAATTCTTGATTGTGGGGCCGTTTCGGCGCAGTTCGGCGCAATTTTTGCAATTTTTATGCTTTTGGAGCAGCTTGGCGCAGGAAAACGGAATCGTATCAAAAATGCGCAATATGCGCAGCTGTCTCACCCCTGCATGTTCCTATTTCTTGTGGACGAGGCTTGATTTCAAGAACTCGCTGGATGCAAGCAGGATATCCTGCTCCCCTTGCTGTATTGGCTGGCCAGGCCAAAGAAATGGCTAATCGTGATGGCCAAAATATGTTTGCCACTATGTCATACCTGCACGGGATATCCGACAATATAAGAACGGTTGGTGCTCGGGCAATCATCAGCATAGTGTTCACGGCCTCAAATAAGCGTGCTAAACTATGAAAAGGTTGCAACCCAGACACTCACTTGGCTGCAATAGGAATCACAGGACACATTATGTGCTCTGTAAGGAAGGCATCGTTTATCAGATGATGGGATAAGCATTATGTGGGGCAAATGGGGCAGTGTATCAAAGAAAGGCTCAGGGAAGACTGAAACATAAAGAAAGGCAGTGATGACTGGTTAGCTGAACACTGGAGCATGTGTGGTTGCTTCCCACTTTTTGATGAGAGTTTCATCGTGCGTATGGACAGCAACGAAACTACTACATTAAAATTGAGTCGGCAACTATTAATAATCTTGGCTGAGATTGCATTAGTGTGCTTTCACTATCTTTAACAAAGAAATAATTATTTTTCTTCGATGGAGCTGTGCCTGCGCACGCCCAATTTTTTTTTTTTCATGGCAGCACCACACAGTTTCACCACAGTTTCATGGCAGCACAAACAACACAGATGTTCGATGGAAGATGGAGGAGGCTTGAAGAGACGAAAAAAATCTTCAAATGGTATGTCACTGCAGCCAACTCTTGTACGAGTAGACTTGCCTTCATCAAGATGGCAACATCAAGAATTAACAGTTGCTCCCTTTATGAAGACAACTCCAAGTTTCAAAACGTTGGCTCTGGCGACATCCCATGTTCAAAGATTACAAGCTCAACAATACAAACTATTCGACGTTCCATGTTCAAGGAATGCAAACTAAATAATATGCATTGCACGGAAGTGCAGAAGGTACGTTTCTCACTCCTAAGCTAAAGGCCAGTATATGCTGTATATCAATAGACCTTATGCAAAATTGCTGCCATCTGTTGGAGGTTTGACGAAGCTAACGATTCGGCGCCATGTTGGAGGCTTGTGCCCGAATTCTATTGCTGTCGCCGCTATCACTTCTTGCTTGTATCCGCTTTGGTAGTCGGCAATCAGGGCATAAAAATGTCAGGCGGGCCTGTACACGTTACCGGCATTTCCTAGTTTTTACGTTGACGGTTATTACATGTAAAGAACCGCCTCACAGCGAGAAGAAGGTACAAGTTTGACACTGCGAGTCACGTGCAGGCCTGTCGTCGTCGATAATGAAGCTCTGCGCTAGGTTACAAATTGGCCTGTCTGTTTTCAGTGTAGCGAATAAAGCGTTTTTAGCTATCTGAATATCATGCTTGTATAATGTAGGATGGTTGGGAAGAGGCTTTATTTAGCGCGGCTAGGCGCAGCGATGACGGTAAGAAGTGCAGTTGACCCAATTCAAAGCATATTTCATGAGGGACAGCCTATGTCGAGCCGACGTAGTGTCCATCTAATTTTAAATAAAACGTTGTCCTCTTTTTATCTTTGAAATAATATTATTTCGCTGTTGTAGTCATCCGACCTATGTTATGTACAGAATTACCGTGCGATTAAAATGCAGAAAATTGCGCATCTCATGCACGTGGAAAGTGAACATGAAAAGTGTAGTGTCTCCTAGAAGTAGATGCCGATCAGCTGGTATTTTATTGAATATCCTTCCGATATGTGATCCTATATAACAGGAAACGCCAAGAATATTCGTGTTCACATTGTCGCTTTAGGGGCCTACTGGTGCTTTACAATTTAAACCCGTTGCGGCAAGGCAGTTTTGCTTCGCCGACTGAAACCGCCTCAGCGCGTAACCAGCGGTAGCGCACCCACGGTAGAATGTAGCACATTTCCCGGAACAGCATTTTATTTAGTTTCATAAGAAAAGTACCATGCACTTGAAGCACCTGTTAACATTTCATAGCAAACTGGAGTGTACAGAGGATTTTTTCGAAGGGGGCATCAGCTTTTGGGAGAACCTGATTTGCTCTTCCTGGGGTATAAGTTAAACAAAAAAAAAGTAAGGGGTGGGGGCGGTCAGGACATCCGGGCAACCCGTCTGAACCTGGCAGTGATACCACATGAAATGCTTGAAAAATACGCATAGTGAAGAAATACGCACGCAAAGCATCCCACCAGACGCTAGCTTGTTAAACTCCACCATCGAAAACAAACTACAAACAACACGCTCCAGCACAATCGGTCCGTCCGCTGCAAATCAATGACGCGCACGAGCTATCTGTCTAACATGTAATTGTTATCGCAATTTAATAAACAAGCTAATATCAACAGCAGCGCAGGCATGCGCGAGTAGCCGCGATGCAGTTTTGAAGCTCGTACACGAAGCGGGTTTGTGCCTGCAGCAAGCACACGGTGCGAAAACTTTCTTGTTCTGGCATGACATGAAAGAGTGTTCTCTGATGAGTGCCGATGCTGTCACATACCGCATATATTAACGGCGAACGGAAACACGGCGTTAGTCGTAAGCAGTAACCGAAGCAACGGAATGATCTGCTGATTCCCGTCGGCCACGAGGAAATGAACTAACATGGAGGCTTGTTTCCTGCAAACCTTCTTTCAGCATCCCAATTTCCTCAATCTCAGCAACACAGCACTCGAAAATATGTTGGCATTTTCGTTCTTATCAGCCGCCACACGTTGATATGTACGCTCCTTGTCTACATGCGGAGCGCGCTTAGCCTTCAACATGGCGGAAATGCACACAGCGGCCGCTAGATGGCAGCAGATTTTGCATAAGGTCTACAGGTGCTATGTGTCCAAAGTGTCGCAATCTAGTGATGAAAAGAAATGCCTACCACTCATTATGGCTTGCCCGGGCTTGCAGGAAGTATGCTCCTATCTTGTACTGCAATCTGTCCTCTGTGTCGGTGCCATGAACAGCTCTCATCGCTGATACATGCATAATAGATACCACAAGGAAATGTTGATTTTCACTCAAGACAAACCCAACCACACACAGATAGTGAGTACCAAACATGTCTTCAGGCAAGTCTATATTCATATATTAAAGAGATCGATCCTTGAATGAAGGGATCAGGGTGCAATAAGAACAGGTATTAGTGGACCAGCCACTTGCAGACTATTAAAAGAGTGCCATTGCGTGTTCAACATTCACACATGTACACAGTAAGCAATCAGTCATGGGCACGTTACCAGTAAAATGTAACAGTGTTACAGTTACCTAAGCCAAAAAAGTGGGATAGGTTTCAAACAGGAGAAAGTGCCTCAGAGAGGCTGGCCGACGTTTCCATAGGGGGACCTATCTTTATCGAAGGCACCTTGTCATCCTTGGCGTGTTAGTTTTAAAGGGTTAGTGTTGACGTCATGTCTAGCGGTGGTGCTTGTCGCTGTTGGTAATTGCTGCCTGGAAAGAGAAAACTAGAGAGAGGAGTGTAGCCCTTGCCACATCATTTCAAGAAAGTTTGCAACGGCGCTCAGGCCTCTCATCTCAGAAGTAAGGGGAGCTGCAAAGAAGGAAAAAAAAAAAGCAAGAAAAAGGAGAGAAAAAAGAAAAAAAAATGGAAAAAGGGGGGGGGGTCTACTGAGCGAGAGCCGTCAAAGGCAAAAAAAAAAAAAGAGTGGAGTATGAAAGCCACTTGGAAAGGCTGCAGAAGGGCGGCACGTCTAGCCCTCACAAAGGGCTGCAGAAGATGGTGGGTAAGGCAACTACAGGCGGGGAAAGCGGGCGGCATACTTTTAAAAGCCCGCATGTGGAATTTAAGTGATATTGAGAGGGGTGTCTGAAAAACACGTGCTTGATGGGTGAAGTCATTGGCTCTGTTAAAGTAACTGTTACAGTTACAGTTACAGAGTTTCCAAAAGTAACCAGTTACAGTTACAGTTACTGTGACAAGTAACGTCGTTACTTTGTCGCAGTTACTGTGACGAAGTAACGTCGCTACTTTTCCGTTACTGTATAAAATAAATAATAGATTACAAACCAAACGATAGAATTCATTTATTAAATATGTACGAAGGCATGCGGGCAGTCAAAATTGCACGTGGTAAAACCCTAGACGAAGTAAACCTAATAGGGGGCCAAACACAAGCATTTGTTGTGTACACCTCATTTTGTTGCATCAATTTTGTTGTTCATGCACGGTTGGTGAAAAAGGGAATTTATTTGCAAATAATAATAACAAATGTCCTCAGATACTCAAAATGGAAAATGTGGTTGATGCACTAGAACGACAGCAGTATCATAGCAACGGAGAGTGTGTGACGAATGAAGACGACGTCCATTGTGTCTGTTCCATATATATGTTCAAGGTGTATCAGACCCTGTTCGGTTAGCTTTGCGTCCGCTGGGCATACAAACTGTTTCTAAGTCCCGTTATACTCTGGGGCATGTGTTCGCGAAACCCAAAGATTGCACACCTGCAGACGATCAGAGTAGGGTGATATACAAGCCCGATGCGGGCATTGCGACGCGACTTGCATCGGCGAAACGGGAAGGAAAGAATCAACGAGGCTTAAAGAAGGCAAACGGGATGTTGTTACAGCAACTCATGCAACGCATTCTAAGACGGAGCTTGTTTAACACTTCCGGAGAACAGGGCATAGCTTTGACGTAAACACTGTGACGACGCTGGCTCGTGAACGAAGGTGAGGGGAAGAAACTCCTGGAATCGCGGTTCATTCGCCGCGACGCGTCGGCTTGCAATATAGTTACTGTATATGGCACCTTTAGGAGCCATGTCGTAGCATATACAGTAACTATAGTCGGATACAACTTAAGAAGTCAGGAGAGACTAAAGAAAAGAAATAGTCCCGCTCATGCACTCGCCGATGTTCTCCAAAGGCGAAGCCACCGCCATCCCGCTCATGATGTCCGTCCCGAGTGCGCGCCCATTGGTGCAGGCTTGTGTTCATCTGCCTTTGAGGAGAAAATGCCGCTGACTTCTAAAGTTGTATCCGACTATAACTTGCAACAACCACATTCCCCTACTGGTTTACACGGACGTATGGGACACTGGTCGATCTCCGCAAATTTTTTTCTTTCTTTCCTTTTCTTTTTCTTGTTGCCAGTGTATACTGAGGATGTCACATGCATAGGAGGTGGAACGTCCATGTGATTTTGTTAATAATTGTTGTACTAAGTTGGAGTAAACCTTTTACAATTAGTTTCAAAGAGGTTTTGAAAAATTACTTAGTTCACGGTATTTGTGCCTCTCAACCGTTTCGCGCTCTGCTTCTTTCTAGCTGTCAGTCAAACACGATTATTGCGCAGCCTCGGACGAAGGAGAATATAAACTTGGCGTCGTGATGTTCCACCGGTACACCAAGAACCGAGCTAGAAGCTCAAGTGACAAAAAGGATATATATACGCCGGAAAAAAAAAACTACTTGAATTTAGCAAGTTGTTCAGTTCCAACATGATTGACTTATGACATGTAGTTTACAAGTAAACTTAAGTTGTGTTAAAGACTGACTGCTGACCTCGCTCTTCTGCAGGGTAGATAATTCTCTAAGCGACCTCCACCCCTAAATTGGTAGGGGAGCCGTGCTGTGGAAAGATGAAAGGTGGAGAGGATATGGGAAAGTAACTGTAACGGTATTTCCCATTACAGTTACTCTGTAAAAAAGTAACAGTGTTACCGTTACAAGTTCCTATAAATTAAAAGTAACTAGTTACAGTTACAAGTTACCGAAAAAAGTAACTAGTTACTAGTAACGCGTTACTAGTAACTAGTTATTGCCCAAGACTGTAAGCAATACCCGAAATATGCACATAGCCCTATGGGCGATCCACATGAAAATGACGATATGCACACTTTTATCGATATATAAAAAAAATGAAAGAGTGTGCGTGGTCCATGTGCACTTGGTGTGAGGTGGGAATGAGCCATGCATATTGTATTGCATCATGAATGTAAGCCATTCAGGGAACAAACTTTTGGTTCTCTAAAGCGAATTCCCGTGTAGTTTGTCTTGTAGAGTTGAGCTGTCAATTTGATTTCATTTTAAGTTACGTAAGGCCTTCACAAAACCGATAATTTTTTCCAACTTTCTGTGAACTTCTGGAAACATATATGAGAATTGAGATCTTTTTCTTTTAATTTATGACCTTACAAAGCTCAATAAACCCTAAATCACTGCATACTAAACCTTGGTTATGCATTTAAGTAAGAGAGCAATGTTGGTACTATGCTGAGTAAAAAAAAAGCGTGAAAATACAATAACTTAAAGCACCACACAATAAAGCAACATTCTCGCAACATGAGCACAATCTAAGTTATTTGTGATAGAGAACCTCGTGTGCTTAAAGATGCTAAGAAAAAATATATAATGGCAGAACACGAGCTCACGCATATTTTCTCAAACACACAATATTGAAACAAAGAGTAGCATGTGTTAGCTTAATTAACCTAATTGAATTGACATATTCGTCTACTAACACTATTTGATATAAACATGTGCTTCTTCACATTAAGTACGCATTTGTTGGAGTGTGCACTTAGTACCAGTACGTAACGTAATTCACTCAAATACATTACTTCGAGTGAGCTCCTTTAAAACATTTATGAGGCAGCTAGGTTAAAATCCTAACCACAAAACAACTGCATGGATTTCTGACGAAAAGCTCGGGGACGCAACCCCGAAAACATATCCATCACCGTGTGCGCGTGTCAGGGCTGTGTGTTTTGCTATCACGTCAGGGGCGTAGCCAGAAATTTTTTTCGGGGGGGGGTTCAACCATACTTTATGTATGTTCGTGCGTGCGTTTGTATGTGTGCGTGCCTATATACGCAAGCAACTGAAAAATTTCGGGGAAGGGGGGGGGTTTGAACCCCCCCAACCCCCCCCCCCCCCTTGGCTACGCCCCTGTATCACGTCCCCAGTCTTGTGATAATTTTGCGTGTTATTGCCGAGTTTGGTGAACTCTCGCATCACCACAGTGAAAACATTATGGGACGACCCCATGTGTTTAAAAGCACACACTTTCTAACGGCGACACGGGATTCTAGAAACACTGTCAAGCGATGATCTCGTACAGTAAACAGTCAAGGAATAACAGCACAACGGCACGAGGCCTGCATGATCGAAGCATAAGATTGCGTAGCGCAATGCACATCCTTCAAACATGTCATTTATGGTGGTGTATATAAGTGCACCCAAAGCACAAAACATACCTGCCTATCGGGTATCTGTTGATCATCCTCGCTGTGCCAACACGACGGTTCCTGCAAACAGTTTTCATGCAATGAAGTAACAAAGTTACGTAGTTCAGCGACCTTCTTCAACTTACCCAAGTTTGGCATTGGCACTCTTCACAGTCGCTCGTCAAAAGGCTCAAGCTTCCGCTCCTGTGGAACCGCGGTCGCCGCTTGTCAAAACACTCGGACGCGGATTGTCTTCGGAAGTACACTCGATCACTCGATGAACGTGAGTAATCGATGAACGAAGCAAGAAAGCACTTTTGAGCGCGGACACAAAGCTGTGCGTCCCGTGAGGCTGTGTTGAGTGGCAACGAACAACGACCATCATCCGCCACTGGATCAAGGCAGGAGAACGCCCCAACACGCGGAAAATGCCCAGTCGACGAATGTCGCGTACGATAAGCACGCAATAAACGCACACAATACACGATAAACATGTAAGCGCGGCACACATGTGAAGCTGGCGGCGGCGCTCCGGCAGTACAACGAGACCTGTTGCAACTGTTAGCTTACAGTCTAAACCAAAAAATCACAGCATATCCACGGGGTGAATGATGATGAGTGGGGCGAAGCTACGGAGGGAATCATCTGTAAACCGTGAAACTCTTCCGTGAAATGCGCCCAGTACATAATATAAAGAGTGTGAAACATCGTGTATATATTAAACATCAAACTTTTATTGTACTGTTGGTTTACGTGGTCCCTTCATTATCACTTGTGATCGGTGAAATGCAAGGAAGAAGTCCGCTCCCGAGCGAAAGAGCGCCAAGAGCGACCGCATTCCCCGCTCGCCCTGTGCGAATTAAAGGCAAGGCTAGAGGGAAGACAGGACGCGCGTTCCACGACGCGAGGTCGGTAGCATGCCCAACGAAAGCCAACGGAACGCGATCGTGCAAATGCTCCGGCTTCGCATCGCCTCATGGTTCCATTTAGCGTCCCAAAACCAAACATATTGCTCAAGGTGTGCCTTGCGTTTTTTCGTAGAAATAATTTCTTTATCATGTACATTAAGACGAAAAGTTGAAAGCTCACTAGAGTGTATCGCCCGCAAAGTATGTCTTTTAGTGTGATTTAACTCTCGTACGGCAGGGTCCTCGCGCCGTTGCCGGTCCACCTCGCCCGTTGACGATCGGGCGAGGTGGCTACATATAACTACTACTACTACACTTTAAGAAAAACATCTGGCGTTCTTTCGTTCTGCTTTTACAAAACATCTGGCGTCTTTCGTTGGTTTATTTCATCAATCAACGGTGTTTTGAACAAAATTTTTATTGTTTAATCACGCACAGGAGAAATCTCACCAGGCACTACCTTGGAGGTAAACAATGGCTGCTAATGGCAATGAGAGACAGAAGAAGTCGGCTTTTAGCTAACACTTACACTTCTACTTCTACTAACGTTTCCTACTGGAACATGCCAATGGCTGCTAATGGGGAATGAGAGACAGAAGAATTCGGCTTTTAGTTAACGCACACGCTGCGAATTTTTTATTGTTCAACAACGCACAGGAGAAATCTCCCACCGGCACCACCTTGGAGGTCAAAGCGTAAGACTTGTTACTCACTACTACGACCACGACGACTACGAGGGACGAACGGGTGCCACCTTAAGGAGCTTCGCCCCTAAAAGAATGTAGGTGGCAGAAGTGTCGTCATATGCTACAGGTCATATTTTTTATTAAAAATGTGTGGCTTTTCACACAGGCGAAAATCAGGGAGGCGCGGCTGTATCTTGAATTCACCGGCCGCATTCGGCGCCAGCACAGGAAACACTACGCGACGTCAACGTGGACTTCGAACTTTGAGCACGCTCGCTGTTGCTAGAAGTTTCTCTCTCGCTTCTCGCCGCGGCGCCGATTTCAATTCCTGCATAAAACAACGGACTCTGTATATATAAACGTTGCGTTCGCTCGAGCCATTTTCGCGTCGGGCTCCATATAAGCGTTGCGTTCGCTCGAGCCATTTTCGCGTCGGGCTCCATATAAGCGTTGCGTTCGCTCGCGGCCGCATATAGCGGGCCCAATCCGTCACCGCAGAATTTGTCACGCTTAATGGCGATTGAAGGGCCGCTTATATGCAGTACCTTGTGGTGGAATAAAAATGGGCCGTTTATGTGCCGGACGTTATACGGTACTTGAATAAGAGTGTAGCAACGTTGATTTTAATCTGGCACACAACAGGGCGGCGTGCTGAGGGACAACAATGGAAAGCTGAACACACCCGCGATTGAAATAAGTAAGAGACGGTTAAGGTACTGGCGGCAGAACATTAGAGAGAATTGACAAAAATAAATATTAGAAAAATAAGAACATTATGCGATGAAGGGCAGAGAATATGGCTGGAAATGTGCGTTTTTGCCCCCCTGTAAAGATAGATTTATTCGAAGTAGAGGCATTAGGCCAACGTTAAAAAAGAAGGGAAAAAGGAAAAAGATTTTTTTGTCGAGCTTGTTACAGCCCCGTTATAAAGGGGACGCCCATAGCATCCATCCATCCATCCATCCTACACTCTAAGCCAAAATCGAGTATTTTGGCAGTGTTTCTGCCACAGAACAACAATCGTCATCCACCTCGCGTGCTTTCCTCGCGTTATCACCGTGGTCGCGGCACTTCCCGGTCACGAACGGCGCGCGCGTTATCAGCGTGGCATAGCATTCTTGACAGGAAAGTGACGAGAGCTGGGTTTTCAAGAAAGGAAACGCGAGCAAGCCAGATGACGATTATTGTTGTGTGGCAGCAATACTGCCCAAATACTCGATTTTGTCTTAGTGTGCCTCGACGCATGCGCGAGAAAGCGCGCACCAACGCACCCTAGGGGCGTATAACCCATGATCACTGTGCTGGCTCTCACGCTGGCTCTCTATAAGAGACGCGCTGTTTTGAGATGATAAGTCTCCGTTCGCGGCGCTGCGCGCGCCATCAACACGCACTCGCCCCTGCCACAAGCGCGGATACATCAAGAATAGCTCCCCAGCTGTGGCGTGCCCCCGCAGCGACATCGTCTCAACTTCTCGACTTTTTGCAGGCGCGCGATGAACCGTGCTGTTCGCACGTTGATACCACCAAAAACACGTGCTGGCAAAACAATTATTACTTAACCCACTCTGACGTAATGCTCTCTGAAAGCTTCAACGTAAAACAATGCTGCGCATGACCGCCATTGGTTGAATACGAGAAAGTACCGCACGTGTCACTAAAATTCTATAGACTACCACCAACCAACGGTGACAAGGTGTGTTCGTTTATTCTAGTCATGTCAGGAGCGCCGTAGAACACTCTGGCGCTAGTGCACATGGGAGCCGCAACGCATGCCACTTTAGCCAGCATGGGAATGTTGTGTAGTGTACGGATTTGTCTAAACTTCCTTCTTCCAACTCCGTTTGACTCCGTGTGGCCTGGAGCCGCTTTGTGGCAAGACAAAGTTCAGCACACGTTCAGCAGTTTCACTTCATTACCTTAATCTCTTAAGGCTCACCAATTCAAATCGGCTCACGAAGTTCACAATGATCCATTCTTTTATCCAAAACAAACGCAAAAACACAAACATTCGGCAGATCCCGCGCACCGTTGGAATCGATGTTATGCTAAGCATGAGCGGGATGATGACTCGTAATGTTTCACATTGAGCAAAACGTTACAGAAGGACGCTAGAGAAATGTGGAAGTGGTAAACGCACACTCATATGTTGAAAGGTCGCATATGTATTACAGAACCAGTTGTTTACAGTTGCGTAAAGATGACAACACCACCATGGGTGTTACCAACGCCAGACGCGGTAAGCTGATATCTAGTGCTTATATATTCTTCAATACAGGATAGCGCAAATCCGAAGACGACAAAGAAAGAACACAGATGCACAGAATAGGCGTTACTCGCAAGTAAGCTTCATTTAGGAAAGTTGCTCATGATATATGGCACGCAGCCAAGTGGCACGCGCAGTTGCACTGCACGTACGCTACAGTCACAGTTGCAGTTGTTACAGCTGCATTACAGTTGTTATGCTTATACTTGTCCGTTATGACGGAGAACACACGCACGTTTAACGAATCTGTGTGTATGTGTATGGGGGCTTCTTGACAGTTCTTGAACAGGGTCATCATCACCGTGACCAGTGAGCACCCGCAGCTGGACCGCACTTGTTATCGGATCCGTTCGTGATCGCGGCTACGAGGAGTCTAAGTGCAGTGAAGTACAGCTGACGGAAATTGTGGATGCCTCTTACGATGACATTATCTACAGTGCCTCCTGTCCTGGACCTGGTAGCGAGGTCTTTTGAGGTCCTGCCCACGTCCAAGCCGTCTTTCACGCAGTATAAGCACCAGGCGTTGTTGGGTCTTGATAAGTGAATGTTGATGGTACCGGTAATGATGAGAGGCCTGGTTCTCTCGGCAAATTTATTGTAGGGAAGCATTTACCCCGTTTTTTTTTGTTATCCACGTATTCCACGTCGCGGACCACGTGGACGAGTGGATGGTAGTTCAACGTCTTCCAGGGGTGTTCTGTCTTTTTCACCCTCACTTTCCTTGAGTCGCCGCGGTGGTGTAGTGGTTAGGGTGCTCGGCTGCTGACCTGAAGGCCGCGGGTTCGATCCCGGCCGCGGCGGTCGATTTTCAATGGAGGGAAAATGCTAGATGCCTGTGTACTGTGCGACATCGGTGCAAGTTAAAGAATTCAGATTGTCTAAATTTTCGGAGCCCTTCACTATGGCGTCTCTCATAATCATATCGGGGTTTTGGAACATAAGACCTCAACAAGTCATGCTGTTATAACTTTTCTTGCATGTAAATGTGTGTGTTCGCCGTTACTGTGTTGGTTGAGACTCTGTATCGCCTGTGGCACATACCCGCATAACATGAACTCTGGTATGCGGGTATGTGCCTCACGTGATTGAGAGAAAGGGTTTCATGACGGGCGCGACGGTTAATTTGCGTTATTCATGCAATGACCAGTGAATCGTGTTCGCACATAGATCCCGTGCTATGCCAATTTTGGTATATTACATGTTATGGAGACGACCTGGAGAGCGTCCAGACGTAGGCGGCTAGATAGATAGATAGATAGATAGATAGATAGATAGATAGATAGATAGATAGATAGATAGATAGATAGATAGAAACGGCCAAAGTGATGAGGTTCGCTAAGAAATGCTTCGCACTTAATAATAAACCAAGCCACAAGTGCGTTAGAAGCCACAACCATGAAAATCAAGCAAATCCGTGTACTACCCATCATTCCCATAATGGCTGAACGGTCTCAGCGCCAGAGTTCCCTGTAGTAAATATTGTGGAAAACACTATGAGAACACCGACACTACGGCGTCTCTCATAATCATATCGTGGTTTTTGGACGTTAAACCCCAGATATTACTATTATTAACACCGACACGTCGACGGAAGCATCAGATGGCGCCCTCACTTTTCCGGTTTAACTCTATAGCCAATCAGTGCGCACCAAAGGCGAAAATTTGACGATTGTCGCATTTCGCGATCTTTTGAGAATACGGCCCTAGCACACCCTACCATACAGGCTTCGGATTGGGTTGCCTTAGCTAGCGAACTGTCCACAACTCTCTTTGGCCATTTGCGTTACCTTCTTCACGCAGCAGCTCTGTCCTGCCGCAATGATGCGCGTGGTGTTCTCTGGCATAGGTATAGGGGTGCGGAGCAAACCACCGAAGCGGTATACCTTTGTTGTTGAAGGTGGCTGAAGGCCCCGCCACGGTGGTCTAGTGGTTATGGCGCTCGACTGCTGACCCGAAGGTCGCAGGATCGAATCCGGGCCGCGGCGGCTGCATTTTCGATGGAGGCGAAAATGTTTGAGGCCCGTGGATTTAGGTGCACGTTAAAGAACCCCAGGTGGTCGAAATTTCCGGAGCCCTCCACTACGGCGTCTCTCATAATCAGATCGTGGTTTTGGGACGTTAAACCCCAGATATTATTAGAAGGTGGCTGAAGCCAGCTCTTGGTTTCCGACGATGTCGCTGCTGTACAGGTTGTATTTCATAATTTTAACAAAGCGTCTTTTAGGCGCCGCTCCCCACAGAAGTAGCGTCCCGTGCCGGTGAAAAAAAAACTGCGGAGTTGACTATTTTCGAACAGCGAAGCTGTTGATCAAATCGTTCTTTGTCCGATGAACCAAAAACTATCATCATCATAAAGGGGTATGAGCCACAGATATTGGGCAAATCGCACTACTCACCACTGGTCCACTAAAATGAAGAAGGCAACAATTAGTCCAACAACAAATGGCTGCGAAGCGACGGCAGCGAGCGGAAGACCCCGACTACGTAAAACGAAAGAATGCCAGGTAACGGGAAAGGCAACGGCGGCTGCGAGAAGACCCCGAAGCGGTGGAATGCCTACGCCAACGACAGTCGAAGGCACCCGATGCAGTCGGGCTCTCTTACTCTAACGACGAAGACTGGTCCTAGACAGAAGCTGATTGGTCTCATGCGCCGTAACAGCAAAGTTCAACCCCGCTACAGCCAAGTTCAAGGAACTGTTGAAGTCAGGTTAAATAAAAAGTTCAACAACGGTACAGCCGAGTTCAAGCCAAGTTCAAGACAAGTTCAACCTCGCTACAGCCACCTCGCTACATGGTGGCTTTTGGACGTTAAACCCCAGATATTACTATTATTAACACCGACACGTCGACGGAAGCATCAGATGGCGCCCTCAATTTTCCGGTTTAACTCTATAGCCAATCAGTGCGCACCAAAGGCGAAAATTTGACGATTGTCGCATTTCGCGATCTTTTGAGAATACGGCCTTAGCACACCCTACCATACAGGCTTCGGATTGGGTTGCCTTAGCTAGCGAACTGTCCACAACTCTCTTTGGCAATTTGCGTTACCTTCTTCGCGCAGCAGCTCTGCCCTGCCGCAATGATGCGCGTGGTGTTCATTGGCATGGGTATAGGGGTGCGGAGCAAACCACCGAAGCGGTATACCTTTGTTGTTGAAGGTGGCTGAAGGCCCCGCCACGGTGGTCTAGCGGTTATGGCGCTCGACTGCTGACCCGAAGGTCGCGGGGTGGAATCCCGGCCGCGGCGGCTGCATTTTCGATGGAGGCGAAAATGTTTGAGGCCCGTGGATTTAGGTGCACGTTAAAGAACCCCAGGTGGTCGAAATTTCCGGAGCCCTCCACTACGGCGTCTCTCATAATCAGATCGTGGTTTTGGGACGTTAAACCCCAGATATTATTAGAAGGTGGCTGAAGCCAGCTCTTGGTTTCCGACGATGTCGCTGCTGTACAGGTTGTATTTCATAATTTTAACAAAGCGTCTTTTAGGCGCCGCTCCCCACAGAAGTAGCGTCCCGTGCCGGTGAAAAAAAAACTGCGGAGTTGACTATTTTCGAACAGCGAAGCTGTTGATCAAATCGTTCTTTGTCCGATGAACCAAAAACTATCATCATCATAAAGGGGTATGAGCCACAGATATTGGGCAAATCGCACTACTCACCACTGGTCCACTAAAATGAAGAAGGCAACAGTTAGTCCAACAACAAATGGCTGCGAAGCGACGGCAGCGAGCGGAAGACCCCGACTACGTAAAACGAAAGAATGCCAGGTAACGGGAAAGGCAACGGCAGCTGCGAGAAGACCCCGAAGCGGTGGAATGCCTACGCCAACGACAGTCGAAGGCACCCGATGCAGTCGGGCTCTCTTACTCTAACGACGAAGACTGGTCCTAGACAGAAGCTGATTGGTCTCATGCGCCGTAACAGCAAAGTTCAACCCCGCTACAGCCAAGTTCAAGGAACTGTTGAAGTCAAGTTAAATAAAAAGTTCAACAACGGTACGGCCGAGTTCAAGCCAAGTTCAAGACAAGTTAAACCTCGCTACAGCCACGTTCAAACCAAGCTCAACCTCACTACAGCCATGTTCTGCCTAGATGCAGCAATAAATAAGCATGAGACCTATCAGATTTGCAGTGTATCGAGCTTTGAGCGACTTAGCGCAAGCTTTGAGCCAATTTTTCTTTGATAAGCCCGTCTTGCAGACACGGTCAGCTTGGCAGCAAAACGATGGCGAAGCCAAGTAGACGCACCGCCACGCTCCTCTCGGCTTTCCAGTTGAGCGAGGGACGCGCCGTCGCTTTCAAGATCGCGCACTGCAGGGGCCGACGCGCCTCGCGTGTCGCAGACGATACGTTTAGTGTTTCTCACTCGATGCAGTATTTTTATTTCCATAAGTTGATGGTGCTACTCTCTGGGTGTTCACGCACCACGGCGACTCCCTGAAATAAGGCGGACCAACACACAGGGGCAAGAATTCGGCACCACTGTGAGGAGCCCTGTCGGGAAAATGTAGGCAAACGAAGCCTTCTCTATTTCATTCCCAAAGCTCCCTCCTAACCGTCCTCCATTTAACTGGCCATGCGTTCATACCCAGGCAACAATGAAATGTGGGAAAAGTGAAATGACAACTCGTCTCTATAACGTCGATATAGGATAAGATTTGCACACGATTGCCTTATCAGAAACGGCTCATCGCCGGCAAGCCCACGATCGAGAAAGCGTCACTTATTGAAAAACGGAGCATAGATTCGCGCACGATTGCCGTATCAGAAACGGCCCATTGCCGACAAGCAATGAATGCGATAGCAAGAAAACCGGCCCCCCGGCAGCAACTACCGCGCGAGCAGACAGCGGAAGGGCAAGCAGGGCAAAGTTCTCCCTGCGCAAATATTAGAAGAAGCGAGCGAGCTGGCCAACGACATTTAAATGCGCCCGTTGCGCTCCTCGCACCATCTCGCTGGTAATGAAGAAACGCTCATGAGCGCCTGCCGTCTCTGAGTCCGGCCAGCGGTAACGGGTGTGTAAAGAACGCTCGCCGTAAGCTACCTGAATGATCTGCGTTTCGTGGCGTAGTAGTTAGCGCCACGCGCTGCGGAGTGAGAGGTCCTTGATTCGATTCCGCGCTTCGAAAGCATTTTTCTGAATTATTTTTCTTTGGGACTTTTATATATTTTGTAGTGAAGACAGAGCGACGCTCGGGCATGGGTGCATGCTCGGCAAGGAAAAGAGGAAGACGACGACGGAGAATAGAACAGCCGGCCTTTAGCAATTAGATTTTAAAAGCTATCCGGTTCGTGACCAATCCCCCAGCGTGGGTGTGTGCCAGAGTTTATAGGATCTACTCTACTCTACTCTACAGCCGGCCTAGCGAACAGGCGTTGTGTCTATTTCTCTGTATATGTCATTACAATGGCGCAGTCGTCGAAAATGAAGCCTTCAGGCCCACACCGCATGTGCTCATGCGTCTTCGGTGTTCCAGAGCTGCCATCCAAGGAAAGCCGTCCGCGCCTCCTCGGCCATGGAACCCGCCTGCCTGCCGCCGCACCAAGCGCAGTTCCGGGATGGCGTCCATGTCTCCTCGGTACCTGTCGACCTGCCGGCGCTGATAGCACCGTCTGGGGACGGCGTCCAGGCCTCCTCGACGACTTTACTTCAGTTTACAGACGCCGCGCTACCGGTTCACGACCTCGCGGCGCACGGGCTCTTTTGTGAAAACGCAGTTCACGGTTCCAAAGGCGTGGATCGAGTAGCAACGACTCTATCAACTTCTGAGCTGTAGCGTCTTCATCATCGCCATTTATCATCATCGTCATTTTTCAACCACCGCACCGCGTCTCTCGCGCAGCTCATGCTGAGCGGTCGAGGCGTGAAGAAGAAGAGCCAGTAGAGAACGTGCTCACGCTCCTGGGTGCTGGACGCCGGCAGCCGCTACTGCTCTGCTTGTACTAGGGCCTTCTAATAAATTAGCGAGAACAGCACGGCCACGTCGGCCGCCGTCACGTCTCTCGCTCTCCGTCGCTCGCTACACATTGGTGAGCTGGAGAAGACGTCCTTTGCCGAGCGGCCCGCTGCCATGCTTCCGCGACTCTGCCCTCCAGTTCTGCCGTTTCACCCGGCCTACCCCCGAGCGTGTTTGATGCGGCTCGATGCCATTCTCGCGGTGAATGGCATCAAGGCACAGCCGATTATGCACGCTGTCCTTCTGAACGCCCTCCCGGTTGAGCTGTGTCATCTAGCCGCCGAGTCGTCCTCCAGCCCGCGGCCCTACAATGACCTCTGCGTTGCGGTGCTCGCCTGCTACGGACAAACGTACCGCCCGCTTCCGGGGAGCCGCGAGTTCCAGATTTCCCCTCCGTCTCAGGGAGCGGTACCAACCAGTCCGCAGCGTTAGCTTGACCAAGACTTGACTTCGCCGACTACGACTCCTCCGACCTCACGTCCGGCCACCAGCGTATCGATTCCTGCGCCCGACCACCCGCCCGACGAGGTACAGGAAGTGCCTGCTGCATCGGCCACTCCACTGAGAGGTCCGTTTTTTCGACAGCCTCGGCACACGGTCCTTCGGACGTGCCGGCCATCTCCACGTCTTCCCCGACCTCCACGGCCCACGACACTTCTGACGTGTCAGGCTCCACGATAGCTACCTCGCCGCACGCCCTAGAGTCTGCCATAGACACGGACATCGTCACGCCCGCTATACGACCCCCACTTGCGGAGGCATCGCCAGGGATGATGTTCAACGAAACCGCCTTTTCATCGGCCTCGACAATGTCCGGATTTTGACAGCATCAACCGCCATCGTCCTCGAAGTCTCCCGCAGCAGAAGTTCAGGCCCTAACCAGCTACGGCCGAACGTGCGTGAAGCTGCGACGATGACAGAAAATCCCGAGGACCACCCGCCTGGCCCGCCACAGGTAGACCAGACCGCGTATGCCCTACCAGCCACGCAGGCAGACAACCCGCCTGCCGCCCCGCACACGCGCTCTCCTGCACCTACTAAACAACTTCATTCTGCGACTACAGCTGCACCGTCATCCAGTCCCTCCAACACGGCTCATCACACCGACATTAGTCGCGCCACGTCTATCTGCAGCGCACGACTCGCGGCTCGTCAGCACTCTACACGTCAGCTAATGCAGCAGCCGCATCCAGTAATGTGCCACCGCCAACGCCGTTACCGGCACCGTCGCTGCATCAACTGCGTCGCCCGCCCCTCCCGGCTATGTTCGCGCCGACGTACGTTGAAACCCGCTGGCCCACACGTACTACGCCTACGCTCCAGCCTGTTTTTAAGATACGTTCGCCCGAGTGTGCGCAAGAACCACCAGCATCACAACAGCTTGTGTGTGTGACAATTTCGCTGGGCTGCACAGCGGAATTTCTCGGCCCACTACCGATTTCCACGTTGTCGGTGTCGCTCGCTCCTTCCAACAGCGTCCTTTCGTCGCGACCCTCGTCTGCTGCACTGCTCCCAGAGTCTCCCGCCAGATACCTTGTGATTTCCGACGCCTACTTTCACGTTAACGACCTGGACTACCCACGGACCCTATCGTTTCGCGACATGAACATTCTTGTATATACGCCCCCATCGCTTTTCATTCCGGGATCGTTTCTGCGGGAGGGGGGGGGTATTCTGTAGCGTCATCATCATCGCCATTTATCATCATCGGCATTTTTCAATCACCGCGCCGCGTCTCTCGCGCAGCTCATACTGAGCGCTCGAGGCGTGAAGAAGGAGCGCCAGTAGAGAACGTGCTCACGCTCCTGGGCGCTGGACGCCGGCAGCCGCTGCCACTCTGCTTGTACTAGGGCCTTTTAATAAAGTAGCGAGAACGGCACGGCCGCGTCGGCCGCCGTCACGTCTCTCACGTCGCCGTCCACGCTCCCTTGGCCGTGGATCACGCCGGCGTGAGTACCGCGACCGCCGCATACTCCGCGGACGTGACTTCCTACTCATCAGGCGCCTCACCCGACAGATGCGTGGAGGTCTTGCATGCCTTCACGCAACTGTCGAAGGAGCTCGACGTCCTGGCGTCGACCAACTTCGTGTTCTCATCTGCCGCTTCATCATCGGCTGTTTGGGCAGGGCCGGAGTTCCGAGACTTCCAGGACGACGCAGCCCAGTGGATTGAGACCATCAATTATTTCGGCTGTCGCCATGCCTGGCACGACAACGAAAAATGGCTGGTCGCTATAGACCGCTTTCGTGGTAGTGCAGAGGCATGGCATAATTATGAAAGCGTGAAGGAGCACTCCTGGCTGCAATGGAGTGCATGCCTCATCGCTGTTTTCGGACGGATTTCTCATGAAAACTGCGACGATCTGGCACCACCACCACATGCACTACGTCGCGCCACCCAATACCGAACACGGCCGTTTCCAACAGTACAGGTCCGCGTCGACGGAATCGGTGAGCTTACAGCTGTTGTGGAAACGGGAGCTGCACGTACTGCGCTGCATGGACGCCACGCCCCAGTCGCCCTCCAGCCTTGGTCCGAGGCACCCTTGCGCGGCCTCGGCGGGAGCGCATTGCCAGTCGGTGCGCTGGATTTGCAGCTGCAAATGGAAGCCGGGATCAAGTTCCTTGCCGCCATTCCCGCCTTCGAGGACTTGCACGCTGACATGGTTTTGGGAGCTGACTACCTCTTGTCTGGTGAAGTTCAGCTCATTATAGATGGTGGCCGAGTAAAGCTCCGCTGCTTCACTCCGAGAACTTTGTCGGCCCCAAGTTCCCAAGTTAAAGGACCGCAGCCACAGATGTCCAGTAGTGATAGCATTCTCAGTGACCAGCCGCAGGCACATCTGCCGAATTCACCGCAGTCATTGGCCGAGTGTGTCGCGAGTGCTTGGCTCAAGAAAGCCATGGCTCCCGAGGACACATTTATCGAGGATTTGCCTGTTTTGTGGGGATCCGCAAGCAGCAGCATGGCCGAGGTTATCGGTGCGCTGCCGGAAGATGGAGCCAGCAGTGGCCCTTCCGGCCGCATGACGTGCGATTCTGCTGACCACGACGGGCAGTTCACTCGGACCGCCAAGGTACAACCTGAATGCCGTATGGGTCACCACAAGGCGGTCTTCGTCTGCGGGGGACCCGACGCTCATCGGTCAGATGACAGTGGTGCGGAACCCCCAGAGAGGATCTTTCTTCCTTGCACATACGGACAAGGGAGTGCGGTGACGGCCGCGCAGAAGCTGCTGCGCCAAACGATGAAGGCCAGGTCTCGCAGCCTGACCGAACTCGCAAGCATGCTTCGTTGTTAAAGTATGCGGCTGCTCAGTCCGCTGACATGGACAAACATGGGTTAGAGTGAAGCACGGAACAACGAAGGCGTAGTCGCATGGTAAGCGTGAGATGACCGTCACGACATAGCCAATGGCGTCCACCAGAACCATCATCGCCTGACTTCCAAAGCAAATTGCAGCGTGGCCGTTACCGGCCTCCGCGAGGCATCCAGTGCCGCCCGCCAGAGGCATCAATGTACTACGGATGGTGGCCCAGGACCTCTGAACGTTTCCATCTGCGTGGAGACGACCACCGCCATAATGGGGCGATTGTTGGCAGGACTCTATGCTCGCAGCGTGGACGAGTGTAGTGAAGACAGAGCGACCCTCGGGCATGGGAGCATGCTCGGCAAGGAAAAGAGGAAGACGATGACGGAGTATAGAACAGCCGGCCTAGCGAACAGGCGTTGTCTATTTCTCTGTATAATTCACTACGATATACACATACTATAAAGACGTTTATTAGCGGGCACTCGGCGACGATACACGACTGCGACAGTCAAGGCGGGGTGCCGACTCTGAGCGCGAGGAGCGTGCTGTCCGAGAAGAGCGGAAGAGGACGACCCACTAGTAAGCGCTCGAGAGGGCGACCCATTACAGGCTTCCAACGCTTCGCTACAATTACCCCGGGTACGAAAAGGGAGCCGCCTGTCGACCTAACTGCTTGTCATTATGAGCGGGTCATGGTAGGGTTTCAGGCGCTCCAGGTTGACAATGTCGCGCCCTCGACGGCGCATGTCCGAAGATGGTTCAAGGGGTTCGATCACATAGTTGACCGGGGACGTGCGTTCGACGACACGGTAGGGGCCGTCTTTTTTCGGCAGTAGTTTTGAAGAGAGGCCAGGCGCAGTGGTAGGGACCGAGAGCCACACGAGTGCTCCAGGGAGGACCGTGGGCGCAGAAGTGGTGGTGTCACCGCGAATGCTCTTCTACCGCTCTTGGTCATGCGTAGTAAATGTCTTGGCAAGCTCCCGACACTCCTAAGCAAGTCTTGCTGTGGCAGAAATAGGCGCACACTCAGACGGGTCCGGCTTGTATGCAAGGATTGTGTCGATTGTGTGCGACGGGTGCCTGCCGTACAATAAGAAAAAGGGCGAGAAACCAGTAGTGCTCTGCGGGGCGGTATTATGGGCGTAGGTGACGAAAGGCAGAATGGCATCCCAAATTGTGTGATCGGCGGCGACGTACATCGAGAGCATGTCGCCGAGCGTGCGGTTTAAGCGGTCGGTGAGGCCATACGTCTGCGGGTGGTAAGCAGTAGTTTTCCGGTGAACAACGTTGCACTCTCTGAGAATGGCTTCGACGACTTCGGACAAGAAGACACGACCCCGCTCACTGAGCAGCTCCTGGGGTGGACCGTGGCGCAGCATGAATCGGTTAAGCAGGAAGGAGGCAACATCGCGCGCTGTAGCCGCTGGGAGGGCGGCAGTTTCGGCGTATCGCGTAAGGTGGTCAACAGCGACGATGGCCCAGCGGTTACCAGCCGACGTTAGAGGAAGTGGTCCATACAAATTGATGCCAACGCGCCCAAACGGCCGGTCAGGGCAAGGTAGAGGTTGCAGACCTGCCGGCGACAGGTGCGTTGAAGTTTTGCGGCGCTGACAATCGATGCAGGAGCGAACGAACTTCTGCATGGAGCAGTACATCCCTCGCCAAAAGTACCGTTGGCGAATGCGGTGGTAGGTTTTCGATACCCCAGAGTGTGCACACTGCGGATCAGAGTGGAACGACTCGCATATGTCAGAACGCAGACTGCGGGGTATTACGAGTAGCCACTGGCGGCCGTCACCGTAATTGCGTCGGTGGAGGAGGTCGTCGCGAACGGCGAAATGGTGCGCTTGACGACGCAACGCGCGAGGGGATGGTGTCGCCGATGGATCAGTCAGCAAGGCTATCAGTGAGGCAATCCAGTGATCCTTGCGCTGTTCAGTGGCGATGGTGTGAATGTCGATAGACGAAACGGCATTGTGAGACACTGAGCTGGAAGTATTGTCGTCAGGCAAGGGGGAGCTCGAGAGTGCGTCGGCGTCAGCATGCTGGCGTCCGTTGCGGTACAGCACGCGGATATCGTAGTCGTGTAGGCGAGGTGCCCAGCGGGCGAGGCGGCCTGAGGGATCCTTCAAAGACGACAACCAGCATAGTGCATGATGGTCGGTGGTGACTTCAAATGGGCGACCATAAAAATAAGGTCGGAATTTCGTAAGGGCCCAGATGATCGCGAGGCATTCCTTTTCGGTGACGGTGTAATTGGTCTCGGCTTTAGTAAGCGTACGACTTGCATATGCCACGACATATTCAGGGAACCCTGGTTTGCGCTGCGCAAGGACAGCGCCAAGGCCAACACCGCTAGCGTCTGTGTGTACCTCTGTAGGGGCCGCAGGGTCGTAGTGGCGTAGTATGGGAGGCGACGTCAACAAACGACGGAGCTTTGCGAAAACGTTGTTGCACTCTGACGACCACGAATGGAGGGGCCCGTTACTTCCGAGGAGCTTCGTCAGTGGTGATATGACGGTCGCGAAGTTTCGAATGAAGCGCCGAAAGTAGGAACACAGTCCTACGAAACTGCGCAGTTCTTTGACGGACATAGGTTTGGGGAACTCGGTCACGGCCCGAAGCTTGGCTGGATCGGGAAGAATACCGTCCTTGGACACGACGTAGCCGAGGATTGTCAGCTGCCGTGCTGCAAATCGGCACTTCTTTAGATTCAGTTGCAGACCGGCGTCGCTCAAACGCGCCAAAACATGCCGTAGGCGTTGAAGATGCGTGGAGAAGTCCGGAGCAAAGGCGACGACGTCGTCGAGGTAGCACAAGCACGTGTGCCATTTCAGGTTGCGCAAAACGGTATCCATCATGCGCTCAAAGGTGGCGGGCGCATTACACAGCCCAAACGGCATGACGTTGAATTCGTACAGGCCGTCGGGCGTGACAAAGGCGGTCTTCGGTCGAGCGTCATCAGCCATAGGTACTTGCCAGTACCCTGAGCGCAAATCGAGAGATGAAAAGAATTCGGCGCCTTGCAGGCTGTCAATCGCTCGTCTATTCGCGGCAGTGGATACACGTCCTTACGAGTGATCTTGTTGAGTCGTCTGTAGTCCACACAGAACCGCACAGAACCGTCCTTCTTCGCAACAAGAACGAAAGGAGACGCCCAGGGGCTGTTAGAGGGTCGAATGACATCACGTCGAAGCATGTCGTCAACTTGCTCGGTGATTACACGGCGTTCGGCGGGAGATACGCGATATGGACGTTGCCGCAGTGGCAGTTGGTCGCCAGTGTCGATGCCATGCGTAACGGCCGACGTGCGGCCGAGAGAAGTTTGAGCGACATCGAAAGAAGGGCGAAATTCTTCCAACAGGTCCAGAAGCTGGGAACGCTGGACCTATGTAAGGTTGTCAGCTATGGAGGAACCAAATACGTCAGCGTGTGATGAACCAGACGTCGCAACAGCACTGAGCGTACTCGAACTTCGGCCGTGCGAATCATCGGGCTCGTCCATAACTTGTGCGTCTTCGAGGGGTTCTACGCTGCCCAGACATTCCCCGCGCACCAACGTAACACTGTACGGGGAGGGGTTGATTAAAAAATTGAGGTGCTGCCCTGAGTGACTTGAACGGTCGCGAAAGGCACCAGCAATCATTTCCTCGTGCAAACACGGTCATTTGGCGAGAGGAGTGCAACGGTGTCGGATAGGCTGGCGCAGTAGACTGACACCGCCGTTGACGAGTTCGCAGGCACTTTTATGTCGTCTTTGACGAGTACCTTGCTCGCAGCCGATGGACTGTCTGCCGGCGTCAAATTAGAGAATGGTGAGAGCTCTATTTCGGCGGGTGCGCAATGAATTACGGCGTCGTGGCGGGAGAGAAAATCCCCCCGAGGATGACGTCGTGAGAGCATGCAGGAATTATGATCAATTCGACGGCGTACATAGCATCGTTAATCATGACGCGGGCTGTGCATACCGCTGTAGGGTAAATGCTTTGGGCGCTGGCTGTACGGAGGGAGAGCCCGGAAAGTGGCGTCGTCACTTTTCGCAGTATTCGGCTAAGCTTTGCGTCCATAACGGATACGGCGGCTCCAGTGTCGATAAGAGCAGATGCACGAACACCGTCCACAAACACGTCTGTCACGTTCGATGGGCTTCGCTGAGGGCTTTTGCAGTTCGACAGCATCGCAGACCTTGCCTCGTGGACTGCGACGACTAGTTTTCCTGGTCTCGTGGGACCAGACGTGGCCGCATCGGTGACAGCGAGCGGCGTCGAGGTGACGGTGAACGGCGGGTAGATGGAGCGCGGCGAGACGTCGGCGACAGAGGCGTAGGTGGGTCGTAATATGGGCGGTTCGCCGGGCTGGTGGCAGGCGACGCGACTCTAGGCGGCTGCACGCGATTGCAATAGCGCGCCACGTGGCCGGCGTAACCGCATGCGAAACATATGGGGCGGTTGTCAGGTGTGTGCCATCGGTTCGCTGGGGCAGGGCCCGCCCATGGTGCAGGACGGGATTGACGGGGCGGCAACTGATAGGACTGGACGGTGGGCTGCAGTCGTGGCCTGTGCGTGACGTCGGCGCAGGTTACCGGTACATCCGCTTCGAAAGAATGAGGTCGAGCGGAGGCTTCGGCGTAAATGTGTGGGGCAGCCGTAGGGATTGCTGGGGGCGTTCTTGCGACCACTTGGGCGTAACTCAAGGGTGCAGGAGCCGTATGGTGCTGGTGGTACTCGGGCATGACCTCTCCGATTTCTTGCTCAATTGCTCGACGGAGCGGAGGCAGAAGTGTGGTCGACGGTTGTTGAACATACTGCGGGCGAGCAAAGTCCAGCAGATAGAATTGGCACGCGATTTCCTCGCGCACGAATGTCTTCATCTCTGCGAGCAACGGGGAGTGTTCGGATATGGTCGACAAGCCAGCGAGCTCGGCGTCGCGTGATGGAGAGCGATCGGTGGAGATGGAGATCGATCGCTGCCGGCGCAGCTCCTCGTAGCTTTGGCAGAGCGTTATGACCTCAGCCACTGTGCCGGGGTTCTTGGCGAGCAGCATGGTGAAGGCGTCGTCGTCGATGCCTTTCATGATGTGCCGGATCTTGTCAGATTCGGACATGGTGGCGTCGGCTTTCTTACAGAAACTGAGGACGTCTTCAATATAACTGGTGAATGATTCACCGGCCTGCTGAGCGCGTTCACGTAAGCGCTGTTCGGCCTGCAGCTTACGAACGGCAGGGCGGACAAACACATTGATAATGGCGGTCTTGAAGTCGGACCACGTTGTAAAATCTGATGCGTGGTTGTTGTACCCCAAGCCCACCACACCCGCGACGTAGAAAAGCAGGTTAGTCAGTTTTCCTGCCTCGTCCCATTTATTGGGGACACTCACGCTCTCGTAAATCGCGAGCCAGTCCTCCACGTCGGTGCCATCTGCGCCAGTGAAGACCGGAGGGTCGCGGATACGAGGCACACCTGGGCATGAGGTCGGTGTAGGTGGGGCCGTTTGCTGGGAGGCGTCTTGAGGCATCGTAGGCGGCAGGGTACGGGATCGAAGAGCCAGGGGCATCGAATGAGGGCCGAAGTTGTTGTGAAAGCCCAGCACCCTCCACCAAATTATAAAGACGTTTATTAGCGGGCACTCGGCGACGATACACGACTGCGACAGTCAAGGCGGGGTGCCGACTCTGAGCGCGAGGAGCGTACTGTCCGAGAAGTGCAGAAGAGGACGACCCACTAGTGAGCGCTCGAGAGGGCGACCCATTACAGGCTTCCAATGCTTCGCTACAATACTTATACATATACGGTGAATGACGGCGACGACGGGGGCGGACAAAAAGCACCCGAGACTCTCCATATAATTCCTATCGCAATAAAATTGAGCGTACAGATTTGCGCACGATTACCGTATCAGAAACGGCTCATCACCGACAAGCCCACAATCGAGAAAGCGTCAATTATTGAAAAACGAAGCATACAGATTTGCGCACGATTGCCGTATCAGAAAAGGCTCATCGCCGACCGAAACGGCGCTGAACAGCGTCTATGTGTTGTGGTGTGGTGCAATCGAATATGCGTCCATTTCTGCTACAAAAATAGCTGTCTGGCAGCCGCTTGTACCAGAATTTAGCATGAAGAAAGAAGGAGCGGAAGGCTAGCTCACAAGCTATAGCTCGACAAACTTGCTTTAACCGCGCTCAACCAGGGCAAATTTTTTTAATACGAAGCATTTCTTAGCGAACCCAAACCACGTTGAGCGTTCCTATCTATCTATCTATCTATCTATCTATCTATCTATCTATCTATCTATCTATCTATCTATCTATCTATCTATCTATCTATCTATCTATCTATCTATCTATCT
Organism: Rhipicephalus sanguineus; assembly: GCF_013339695.2. Taxonomy (NCBI): domain Eukaryota; kingdom Metazoa; phylum Arthropoda; class Arachnida; order Ixodida; family Ixodidae; genus Rhipicephalus; species Rhipicephalus sanguineus. The sequence continues at coordinate 6,483,620 of NC_051177.1, forward strand.
ATCTATCTATCTATCTATCTATCTATCTATCTATCTATCTATCTATCTGTCTGTCTGTCTGTCTGTCTGTCTGTCTGTCTGTCTGTCTGTCTGTCTGTCTGTCTGTCTGTCTGTCTGTCTGTGACACGGTTGCACAACGTAATAGTGGCAAGAAATAAAAAAAGATGGAAGCAGGAGCTTTCGGTCAAAATGTGTGAAATGTTGCGAGGTCAGTATCAAAACTGATACAAACACGAAAACCGAGCAACTAAAATTCAAGAACTAAACAATAACAAGAACACTAAATGTATTCATGAGAGAGTAAGTATGACAGTGCATTCTTTACCGAAAGTCTGACCCACTTGATTTCAATAAAGCATGAAAGCTTTCACCCATCTATTCACGTTGTGCAACCGTGTCTGTCTGTCTGTCTGTCTGTCTGTCTGTCTGTATCTATCTATCTATCTATCTATCTATCTATCTATCTATCTATCTATCTATCTATCTATCTATCTATCTATCTATCTATCTATCTATCTATCTATCTATCTATCTATCTATCTATCTATCTATCTATCTATCTATCTATCTATCTATATAGCCGCCTACGTCTGTATACTCTCGTGATCGCCTTGTTAACTTGGTGTGGGTCAAAATTGGCATGGGAGGGTAAGAGGATTTGACCAATATGGCTGTCTGGTCATGACATGAATAACGGGAAAATCCCGCCGCGTGCGTCGTCGAACTCTTTCCTCCAGACACATGCGGCACACATACCTGTTTTCTACGGGCCGCGGTCTGTGGGTATGCGCCACAGGTGATTGACAGTATATAAATACCCAGGGAAGGCGAGAACAGACATTGGTAACGTAAATGGGAGAGCGTTAAGAAAAACCGAGGTCGGCAGCGTCGACCCGACGAATGCAAAGAATAAAAAATAGGATCCCAGCAAAAATGGAACCGAAGCATTCTGCGTGGAAGTCAGGTATTCTACCAGAGGGCCACGCCACGCCAGGTCTTGAAACTGCTTCGGAAAAAGACCCTATGCAGGCACAATGTCGGTGCAACGTCCATTGTGGTTGTCATGCTGGCTATCTAACTTTGTAACAAAGCAATAAAGCCAGACATGTACTCCTATGATACAGGCGTCATGTCAGTTTGGCGTCTGCGGTTTCAGTGTTGGCTCCGCTTTTTTTTAGCAGTTTAATAAGCATTACATTTGTATTCTCATGAATCAGCAAGCTATACTCAAGCGTTGCTCGATCTTGGAGGAATGCGCTAACGAAAGTTACGTATGATATTCACATCATCGCGGCATAATGTGCACTTCGTTTCGATAATACTGACGTATGTGCTCTAACGTGAGGGCTGATGTTACGTCAGACCATAAGCTACCCTTTAAACGCCATTGTTGTCGACGTGCCTAGTAAGCCCAAGTTATGCACGCAACTACTACACTTACAAAAACTCGTCCATCCGCCTCGTAAGGCTTGGCTCAAAGTAAAAAAAATGCAGCATAAAACTACTCGCTAACTGCTTCGCATGGAACCGATCCCCACATGACGTGGGATCTGCCGAATTGTTTTTCCCTTTGGTGAATTTAACGTATGCTTGTTGTTTTCGTTTCTGTAACCTTGTGAGTACTTTTTTCGCACTAATTTGCAAAAGTTGCCACGATACATTTACGATACTCTATAAGCTGTAACCAGCTGTTGTTCAACACCTTATGGGTGAAAGTTATCATGCTTTATTGAAATCAGGTGGGTCAGACTTTCGGTAAAGAATGCACTGTCATACTTACTCTGTCATGAATACATTTAGTGTTCTTGTTATGGTTTAGTTCTTGAATTTTAGTTGCTCGGTTTTCGTGTTTGTATCAGTTTTGATACTGACCTCGCAACACTTCACACAACATTTTGACCGAAAGCTCCTTCTTCCGTCTTTTTTTATTTCTTGCCACTATTACGTTGTGCAACCGTGTCTGTAGATTCTGCAGATTTTCTACGGTAAACGACTAAACTATACAAGCCCCAAGTTAGTAGGACATAGCCTGGAAGTGTGACATGCGCAGATTACTTTTCCGTGGAAAGCATGCATTTTGTTTTAGCCTTAACTGAACTTTACGAGTAGATGGCTGTCTTTTCTTGCAAGGTCACTGAGGTTCTATGCTGAAAAGCCTAGCCTTCGGACTTGACCTGTAGGCTTCTCTTTGGGCAAGACATTATGTGTGCTAAACATTTGCAAACAGTTTGAGGCAAGCAATGAACAAGAGATGTGAATTTCTGGCCGACGCCTGTGACCCCTACACGGAAGAGCCGGAAGCCGTCAAATTCCAAGCGACCTCGCCGAGTGCAGACGAAGTTGTCATCGGCAAAGCGGATACGGGGTTCCCGGCGTTTACTGTCGCCCTGAGTTCAGTCACGTCGGCCCGCCCCGTGAGCCGACAAGAACTATTTACTCGCGGATGTTACGCAAGTGACGACGCACACACCGCAGCTCTCAGCAACCCTCGAGCGTCAATGCGATTCTCAGTGGACTGGAGGACACGCTTCGCGCTTATGCTGGAGAGGTACATCGACGAGGTTAGTACCTTTCTTACTGCATTTGCTAGAGAAGACGCCTCGCAGCTGAAGCCGTTTGCTAAGTTATGTTGCACTCTTGCAGTGCAATAGATGGCTGTTAAGAGACGTCCATTCCATGTAGCCTTGCCTTTTGAAATGGTCGTTATAGGTGGTTGCCAGAGCACATTGTGAGCAGCGTATTACGGCTAAGACTGCACAATAGAAGCATTTCGCAGCACGCAGACCACGTTTTTGTACCACTGTACGATATGATAATTGAGATTTCCGATTTAAGTTGAAACGCCTCCTATGGAATGCATTTAGTGCAAGGAAAAAAGGTGAGAGATGATGCTCGCGCCATCACGCACCGCAAGGATGACCTTGCAACGAAGTTGTAGACCGCGACTCTTCCGCCGTAGTTTTCGTACACTTACAAAGCTATACGCTTGAGCTTCAAAGGGTTTACGTTGTTGGAAATCACGTCCTTCTCAAGACTTGAAATTAATATTCGGAAGATTTGTTGTGAGATCACACAACCGCGGGGTCAGCCATCGGCGCAGGAGAATGCGTGAAGGGGCCACCTTTTAAGGCTTACTCTTTAAAGGGGCCCTGCAACACTTCTTCAGCATGGTCAGAAAAAGCTGCCGAGCGCAGCACGCGGCCTAGAATTTAGAATGAGTTCTCAAAGTCCGCTAAAAATCGCTCCCTCTTCTCTCGACAAATGATGCTATTCACTCCAAATCACTGCGTCATTGACTCAAGTTCCACGCCTTTGGCTGATATCAGCATGGCGGGCTCAGTAGCTACTGCGTCCGCCGCGGATGGCCGCCACGTAGGCGCGCGAGCACGTGATCGCAATGAAAGGGCCTATAGGGGAGACCCACGCCGTGGGAAGCGCTGCGGTGCCGGGCGCTGTCAGTCAGTAGACAGTTGTAGTTTAGCCGGTTTAGCGGAATAGCGGGAACGAAATACGCATGCACAGCACGCTAAACGACCCATAGCGTTTACCGTACGCACGCTATCTTTCAGATTTAGCGTTACCGTGTTTGCTTGGTTAACGTAGTGTACGTAAAATATGGCGGCGGTTTTGGACGCCCGCTTCGAACTGAATTTAGCGCTGATGTGGACGGATCCACTTCTTTCGTAGCAAACAGCTCTGTAAAATGGCTCATCTTGCCTTCAGGTAGCTTCGACGACAGATTATTACGGATAACTTAGCGTAGTTTTTGAGATCGCTTCCCATTTCGAGCGTTCCTATGCCTAACTAGAAGATCGGTGTAAACAAATCTGCGACATAAAACTTTTCGCTCTTGGTGCCTGGTTCATAATTAATTACGTTCACTGTCACTAAAAAAGTAGTGATTTAGCGGTGTGCGGGGATACAGGCGAGAATTCTCGGTTTTATTTCTTTTCACTTTTTTTCACGCGTTCACCCTCCACTAGGTGACGCCACCGCCACAACTTGGGCACGTAAACGCTACTCCGCTAAACTAAAACGCGCTGTCCGCAAAAACGTTACCGGCACGGTAACGCTATTTCCTTAACCTCCACTATCACGCTAACGCTAATCTATAACTTTCTAATGAGGGGAGGAAAGAAGATTACATTTAAGGGCTCGTTTTCTTTGTTAGGCACAATATTAGTGAGAGGTTAATTAATGAAAGGCACAATATTAATGAGGCTATCTCTTCGTCCACTTTACTTTCTTCACATTTCTATCCCAATTATTACAAATAACAACCCCTATACTTTCCTTGGCATTATTGTCTGTTAGTTCTCATTAATATTGTGCCTGACAAAGAAAACGAGCCCTTAAAAGTAATCTTCTTTCCATCATTCATAGCGAGGGTCTCGTTCTGGCAGACATGATGCCTTCAGGTAGTATGCGAGGGAGTATTGGTCAGCTGCCAGCTCGTAAAAAGATCACGTACTACGTGACGCCAAAAGGCAGAAAAAGAGTGTTCCACACTCGCCGCCATGGCTGCGATCGGCGCTGACTAACACTCCTAGGTTTAAATACACATATATACCCTATAAAGTGGACGGGGGGATGACTGCCGCCGTAGCTCAGTGGTAGAGCATCGGACGCGTTATTCGAAGGTCGCAGGTTCGGTCCTTGCCGGCGGCAGGTTATCTTTTCGTCCACTTTACTTTCTTCACATTTATATCCCAATTATTATAAATAACACCCCCTATACTTTCCTTGGCATTTTTGTCTGTTCTCATTATTCATGCGGGGAGAAAACTTGTTACTCGACTGTTGACCCCTCCGCTAGCCACCCTACCTCCACTGTCTCCTTCAAGCTGCCTTGAAAACGCGTTGCTTTGCTCGCACGCTGCACGCGATCTGCACGTGCTTTTGAGAATTTCGCGTCGTGCGCGGTTAGGATGTACACGCTTCTGTCCGCGTGGCAGCAATTTGGTGAAAGGTAAGCGTCTGCTCATCCATGTAGCAGATGCGGAGCAAGTGATAGCAGACGATGCCGTCCTCGTCAGAGCGAATCTCTCCTCTTCACCATCACTTCCCTTTTCTACCCCCTTTATATACAGTGCTAAACCCTTCCCCTCCCGCTTTCCTTACCATTTTCCACGCCCCAACATCACTCCTGCTCACCCTCACTTGCCTTCCCGAGCGACTTGCTATACTAGACCATACACGGCTATGCTGCAAATCAGTTCTGCGGAATCCCGCAATGTGGCGGAAGGGTTAAGAAAGGGAAAATAGACAACCACCCGTTTGTAGCACGATGCCAGAAGGAAATCCAGACGGATTTCTCAGAAATAAAGCCTCTTAGTCGCCGAAAAATTCGTCCTGGTCCGGGGATCGAACCCGGGACCAACGCCTTTCCGGGGCGGTCGCTCTACCAATTGAGCTAACCAGGAAGCTAGCAATTGGCAGCGCGAGGGCGAATTCATCGACAACTCGAAGCAACTGGACACATATTGCAAATCAGTTCTGCGGAATCGCGCAAGGTGGCGGAAGGGTTAAGAAAGGGAAAATAGACAACCACCCCTTTGTAGCACGATGCCACAAGGAAATCCAGACGGATTTCTCAGAAATAAAGCATCTTAGTCGCCGAAAAATTCGTCCTCGTCCGGGGATCGAACCCGGGACCAACGCCTTTCTGGGGCGGTCGCTCTACCAATTGAGCTAACCAGGAAGCTAGCAATCCGCAGCGCGAGGGCGAATTCATCGACAACTCGAAGCAACTGGACACGTATTGCAAATCAGTTCTGCGGAATCCCGCAAGGTGGCGGAAGGGTTAAGAAAGGGAAAATAGACAACCACCCCTTTGTAGCACGATGCCACAAGGAAATCCAGACGGATTTCTCAGAAATAAAGCCTCTTAGTCGCCGAAAAATTCGTGCTGGTCCGGGGATCGAACCCGGGACCAACGCCTTTCCGGGGCGGTCGCTCTACCAATTGAGCTAACCAGGAAGCTTGCAATTGGCAGCGCGAGGGCGAATTCATCGACAACTCGAAGCAACTGGACACGTATTGCAAATCAGTTCTGCGGAATCCCGCAAGGTGGCGGAAGGGTTAAGAAAGGGAAAATAGACAACCACCCCTTTGTAGCACGATGCCACAAGGAAATCCAGACGGATTTCTCAGAAATAAAGCCTCTTAGTCGCCGAAAAATTCGTGCTGGTCCGGGGATCGAACCCGGGACCAACGCCTTTCCGGGGCGGTCGCTCTACCAATTGGGCTAACCAGGAAGCTAGCAATCCGCAGCGCGAGGGCGAATTCATCGACAACTCGAAGCAACTGAACACATAATGCAAATCAGTTCTGCGGAATCCCGCAAGGTGGCGGAAGGGTTAAGAAAGGGAAAATAGACAACCACCCCTTTGTAGCACGATGCCACAAGGAAATCCAGACGGATTTCTCAGAAATAAAGCATCTTAGTCGCCGAAAAATTCGTCCTCGTCCAGGGATCGAACCCGGGACCAACGCCTTTCTGGGGCGGTCGCTCTACCAATTGAGCTAACCAGGAAGCTAGCAATCCGCAGCGCGAGGGCGAATTCATCGACAACTCGAAGCAACTGAACACATAATGCAAATCAGTTCTGCGGAATCCCGCAAGGTGGCGGAAGGGTTAAGAAAGGGAAAATAGACAACCACCCCTTTGTAGCACGATGCCACAAGGAAATCCAGACGGATTTCTCAGAAATAAAGCATCTTAGTCGCCGAAAAATTCGTCCTCGTCCGGGGATCGAACCCGGGACCAACGCCTTTCTGGGGCGGTCGCTCTACCAATTGAGCTAACCAGGAAGCTAGCAATCCGCAGCGCGAGGGCGAATTCATCGACAACTCGAAGCAACTGGACACGTATTGCAAATCAGTTCTGCGGAATCCCGCAAGGTGGCGGAAGGGTTAAGAAAGGGAAAATAGACAACCACCCCTTTGTAGCACGATGCCACAAAGAAATCCAGACGGATTTCTCAGAAATAAAGCCTCTTAGTCGCCGAAAAATTCGTGCTGGTCCGGGGATCGAACCCGGGACCAACGCCTTTCCGAGGCGGTTGCTCTACCAATTGAGCTAACCAGGAAGCTTGCAATTGGCAGCGCGAGGGCGAATTCATCGACAACTCGAAGCAACTGGACACATATTGCAAATCAGTTCTGCGGAATCCCGCAAGGTGGCGGAAGGGTTAAGAAAGAGAAAATAGACAACCACCCGTTTGTAGCACGATCCCACAAGGAAATCCACATGGATTTCTCAGAAATAAAGCCTCTTAGTCGCCGAAAAATTCGTCCTCGTCCGGGGATCGAACCCGGGACCAACGCCTTTCTGGGGCGGTCGCTCTACCAATTGAGCTAACCAGGAAGCTAGCAATCGGCAGCGCGAGGGCGAATTCATCGACAACTCGAAGCAACTGGACACATATTGCAAATCAGTTCTGCGGAATCCCGCAAGGTGGCGGAAGGGTTAAGAAAGAGAAAATAGACAACCACCCGTTTGTAGCACGATCGCACAAGGAAATCCACACGGATTTCTCAGAAATAAAGCCTCTTAGTCGCCGAAAAATTCGTCCTGGTGCGGGGATCGAACCCGGGACCAACGCCTTTCCGGGGCGGTCGCTCTACCAATTGAGCTAACCAGGAAGCTTGCAGTTGGCAGCGCGAGGGCGAATTCATCGACAACTCGAAGCAACTGGACACATATTGCAAATCAGTTCTGCGGAATCCCGCAAGGTGGCGGAAGGGTTAAGAAAGAGAAAATAGACAACCACCCGTTTGTAGCACGATACCACAAGGAAATCCACATGGATTCTCAGAAATAAAGCCTCTTAGTCGCCGAAAAATTCGTCCTCGTCCGGGGATCGAACCCGGGACCAACGCCTTTCTGGGGCGGTCGCTCTACCAATTGAGCTAACCAGGAAGCTAGCAATCGGCAGCGCGAGGGCGAATTCATCGACAACTCGAAGCAACTGGACACATATTGCAAATCAGTTCTGCGGAATCCCGCAGGTGGCGGAAGGGTTAAGAAAGAGAACATAGACAAACCACCCGTTTGTAGCACGATCCCACAAGGAAATCCACACGGATTTCTCAGAAATAAAGCCTCTTAGTCGCCGAAAAATTCGTCCTGGTCCGGGGAATCGAACCCGGGACCAACGCCTTTCCGGGGCGGTCGCTCTACCAATTGAGCTACAGGAAGCTTGCAATTGGCAGCGCGAGGGCGAATTCATCGACAACTCGAAGCACTGGACACATATTGCAAATCAGTTCTGCGGAATCCCGCAAGGTGGCGGAAGGGTTAAGAAAAGGAAAATAGACAACCACCCGTTTTGTAGCACGATCCCACAAGGAAATCCACACGGATTTCTCAGAAATAAAGCCTCTAGTCGCCGGAAAATTCGTCCTCGTCCGGGGATCGAACCCGGGACCAACGCATTTCCCGGGCGATCGCTCTACCAGTTTAGCTGACCAGGAAGCTAGCAATTGGCAGCGCGAGGGCGAATCATCGACAACTCGAAGCAACTTGACCCTTACTGCAAATCAGTTTCGCGGAAACCCGCAAGGTGGCGGAAGGATAAGAAAGAGAAAATAGACAACCACCCAACTGTAGCACAAAGCACAGGGAAATCCTATACGGATTACTCAGAAATAAAGCCTCTAGTCGCCGAATAATTCGTCCTGGTCCGGGAATCGAACCCGGCAACAACGCCTGTCCGGGGCGGTCGCTCTACCAATTGAGCTAACCAGGAAGCTAGCAATTGCACCGCGATGGGCGAATTCATCGACAACTCGAAGGAACTTGACCCTTACTGCAAATCAGTTTTGCGGAAACCCGCAAGGTGGGGGAAGCATTAAGAAAGACAAAATAGACAACCACCCAACTGTAGCACAAAGCGACAAGGAAATCCATACGGATTATTCAGAAATAAAGCCTCTTAGTCGCCGAATAATTCGTCCTGGTCCGGGAATCGAACCCGGCAACAACGCATTCCGGGGCGGTCGCTTGACCAATTGAGCTAACCAGGAAGCTAGCAATTGGCAGCGCGAGGGCGAATTCATCGACAACTCGAAGCAACTTGACACACATTGCAAATCAGTTCTGCGGAATCCCGCAAGGTGGCGGAAGGGTTAAGAAAGGGAAAATACACACCACCCCTTTGTAGCACGATGCCTCAAGGAAATCCGACGGATTTCTCAGAATCAAGCCTCTTAGTCGCCGAAAAATTCGTCCTGGTCGTCTCGAACCCGGCACCAACGCCTTTCCGGGCGGTCGCTCTACCAATTGAGCTAACCAGGAAGCTAGCAATTGGCAGCGCGAGGGCGAATTCATCGACAACTCGAAGCAACTGGACACATATTGCAAATCAGTTCTGCGGAATCCCGCAAGGTGGCGGAAGGGTTAAGAAGAGAAAATAGACAACACCCGTTTGTAGCACGATCGCACAAGGAAATCCACACGGATTTCTCAGAAATAAAGCCTCTTAGTCGCCGAAAAATTCGTCCTGGTGCGGGGATCGAACCCGGGACCAACGCCTTTCCGGGGCGGTCGCTCTACCAATTGAGCTAACCAGGAAGCTTGCAGTTGGCAGCGCGAGGGCGAATTCATCGACAACTCGAAGCAACTGGACACATATGCAAATCAGTTCTGCGGAATCCCGCAAGGTGGCGGAAGGGTTAAGAAAGAGAAAATAGACAACCACCCGTTTGTAGCACGATCCCACAAGGAAATCCACATGGATTTCTCAGAAATAAAGCCTCTTAGTCGCCGAAAAATTCGTCCTCGTCCGGGGATCGAACCCGGGACCACGCCTTTCTGGGGCGGTCGCTCTACCAATTGAGCTAACCAGGAAGCTAGCAATTGGCAGCGCGAGGGCGAATTCATCGACAACTCGAAGCAACTTGACACATATTGCAAATCAGTTATCCGGAAACCCGCAAGGTGGCGGAAGGGTTAGAAAGAGAAATAGACAACCACCCGTTTGTAGCACGATCCCACAAGGAAATCCACACGGATTTCTCAGAAATAAAGCCTCTTAGTCGCCGAAAATTCGTCCTGGTCGGGAATCGAACCCGGGACCAACGCCTTTCGGGGCGGTCGCTCTACCAATTGAGCTAACCAGGAAGCTAGCAATTGGCAGCGCGAGGGCGAATTCATCGACAACTCGAAGCAACTTGACACATATTGCAAATCAGTTATGCGGAAACCCGCAAGGTGGCGGAAGGGTTAAGAAAGAGAAAATAGACAACCACCCAACTGTAGCACAAAGCCACAAGGAAATCCTACACGGATTTCTCAGAAATAAAGCCTCTTAGTCGCCGAAAATTCGTCCTGGTCGGGGAATCGAACCCGGGACCAACGCCTTTCCGGGCGGTCGCTCTACCAATTGAGCTAACCAGGAAGCTAGCAATCGGCAGCGCGAGGGCGAATTCATCGACAACTCGAAGCAACTGACACATATTGCAAATCAGTTCTGCGGAAACCCGCAAAGTGGCGGAAGCGTTAAGAAAGGAAAAATAGAAAACCACCCAACTGTAGCACAAACCACAAGGAAATCTATACGGATTTCTCAGAAATAAAGCCTCTTAGTCGCCGAAAAATTCGTGCTGGTCCGGGATCGAACCCGGGACCGAAGCCTTTCCCGGGCGGTCGCTCTACCAATTGAGCTAACCAGGAAGCTAGCAATCGGCAGCGCGAGGGCGAATTCATCGACAACTCGAAACAACTGGACACATATTGCAAATCAGTTCTGCGGATTCCCGCAAGGTGGCGGAAGGGTTAAGAAAGGAAAAATAGACAACCACCCCTTTGTAGCACGAAGCCACAAGGAAATCCATACGGATTCTCAGAAATAAAGCCTCTTAGTCGCCGAAAATTCGTCCTTGTCCGGGAATCGAACCCGGGACCAACGCCTTTCCGGGGCGGTCGCTCTACCAATTGAGCTAACCAGGAAGGTAGCAATTGGCAGCGCGAGGGCGAATTCATCGAGAACTCGAAGCAACTGGACACACATTGCAAATCAGTTCTGCGGAATCCCGCAAGGTGGCGGAAGGGTTAAGAAAGGGAAAATACACAACCACCCCTTTGTAGCACGATGCCTCAAGGAAATCCAGACGGATTTCTCAGAAATCAAGCCTCTTAGTCGCCTAAAAATTCGTCCTGGTCCGGGGATCGAACCCGGGACCAACGCCTTTCCGGGGCGGTAGCTCTACCAATTGAGCTAACCAGGAACCTAGCTATTGGCAGCGCGAGGGCGAATTCATCGACAACTCGAAGCAACTGGACACATATTGCAAATCAGTTCTGCGGAATCCCGCAAGGTGGCGGAAGGGTTAAGAAAGAGAAAATAGACAACCACCCGTTTGTAGCACGATGCCACAAGGAAATCCAGACGGATTTCTCAGAAATAAAGCGTCTTAGTTGCCGAAGTCTCCGGATCAGGACGAATTTTTCGGCAACTAAGAGGCTTTATTTCTGAGAAATCCGTATATATATATATAATATATATATATATATATATATATATATATATATATATATATATATATATATATATATATATATATTGTCAAGACGTTTATTAACGGGCACTCAGCGACGGCGCACGGCAGCGACAGTCAAAGCGGGGCCGTCTCTCTGCACGAGGGGCGTGCTCTCAGAGAAGAGAACGACCCTCTGGAAGGCGCTCGAGAGGACGACCCATTACTGAGTAGCAACGCTTCGCTACAAGACGTTTATTAGCGGGCACTCGGCGATGATATACGACAGCGACACTCTAGGCGGCGCCGACTCTCAGCGCGAGCTGCGTTCTGTCCGAAAGGAGCCGATGAGGGCGACACACTAGAAGGGGCTGGAGAGGACGACCCAGCGCAGAATTCCAAGGCTTCTCTACAATATAAATAATATTTTATTACCATCTTGAAAGAGCTCAATACCAAATTTGCCTGCCAAAGTCTCGTTGGGCTTGAAGGGCAGAGCCGACAGACAGCAAACACAGAAATTGTTGTAGCTAACACCACAAAGAAAGCGCAGGAACAAAGTTTTTAGCAGGAACATGCACAATATAGACCCGTACGTACAGCAGTGCGGGAAGACATGACTTCAAACTAGCACAAGTGATGTCACCTAGGCTTAAATGAGATTTGCGTTGATGCATGCGACAGCGACATAACAACTATAATATAATAAAATACCAGCAGTCTTTCGGTGAGGTAATGAAAAGCAAGAAAGCCGAGAAAACAGAAGGACCGTGTCATAAGTACATTTACCATCACTCTTACGTGTAGCAAAAAGAACCTATACATGTTTTTTAGTACATCAACATATGTGTGTAGTTTGCAATTACATGGTTACCTTAAGGTTTCAATAACGAAGCGAGATTTACCGGAGGAACAGAGCAGGTCTTACGAAGGAGTTAACGATTATTGCGACGATCAAGTTGCTTCACTTTATATTTTGTTTTTTGCACGAAAGGCACTCGTGGGTAGTTGATTAGAACAGGATGGTATAAAGCAACTACGAGTGCGCTGACCGTGTCTGGTGGAGCAGCGAATCAATCGAAACGGTTTTCCGGTCGGAGGCAGCGCGTAGGAATGTAAGCAACTTAATTTATACTTGTTATACCAAAAATGCCACAGGGCAGCCGTCTCAGTCAAAAGGGCATCGAAGTTTGAGCATCGTAATCATTTAGAAATGGCTGTCCGTCAAGGCAGTCCTAAATCGTGCCTCATTACTTTTAAAATAAAACGAAGGATAGAGTTGCTTTTTTTCTATCGAATCGCGCAGTGACCGAACGCCATAACACCATACTGCAGAATACTATAACCCAAGGCTTGCAGGATCATTTTGCGAGCCAATAGTGGCGGATAGTATGTAATAGTATATATTGTCCAAGAGAATGCACGCAGCCTTGAAAAAACGTACGCCAGGTGAGAGTCCAAGGCGAAGTCACTGTCAAGAAATGCACCAAGGTATTTAAGAGATGAAACATCAGGAACAGGTGCGAAAGTACACGGAGAAAGAGAGGGCCAATAATGGGAGGATTGAACTAACTTTTTTCAAAGGGTTATGCAAACAAATAAGCTGTGTACGTTCACGGTTGGAGAACCAATTCATAACACCAATCGTTGCTTCTTGCAAAAGGAAAACCGGAATGACGAGACAAAATGACAGTGTCATCAGCGTACTGCAGTATGTCAGTAGATATAGCAGCGGCGAGATCAGTAACATATAAGTTAAAGAGGAGTGGACTTAGTATCAATCCCTGGGGCACTCCGGCTTTCATAGGGGTTATATTACTACGGTAGTGTCCTATGGAAACGAACGGCGTTCTATCGCCTAGTTAGCAAGTACTTTTAAAAAGAGGCCTACGAGATCCATTCATTCAGAGTTTTGTTAATAGCAGACCATGATAAACACGATCAAAAGCTTTGCTAGCATCAACGAATCGAGCGCATACAAGCTGGTTAGGTTCGAAAGCACAATTTATAAGGTCCGAAATATCCTCCAACAGTCTCATGCCTCTTGACCTGGTATAAAGCCATGATACGCCCTTGACATAATGTTATTGACACCAAAGGGCGTAGACAATACTGGCAAGAGATTTATTTCTAACATTTAGGAGATGGTGGGTAAAATAGAAATTGGTCGGTAATTCTCATGCTTATTTCAAGCACCGCCCTTGTACAGGGGAGTTATTTTGCTTTCCTTTTTAATCCTCAACTAGCTTCAACACTAGCTAAGGAGGGAAGGTGTTTTAGGTTCGAATCGGCGCTCCTCTATGACTCGAGCGAACGGTGGCAGCGCGAAGGAAGAGACGTTGTCCGGGAGAGACGGTTTATTGTCACACTCAGGTGTCTGTCCGGGTCCAAGCTCTCTCTCTCTCTTCCACATCCAAGACAACATCTCTTGAACCCTCGGTTAGACAGAGTCGCAAACCAGCCAATCACACAAGGGGGTTCACATCACCGCAACCAAATGCACAAACACTTTCATGACACACACGGCATCGGTCAAAAGCATGCCGCAATCCACGACCCGCGAGGGGACCTGTTCACTGCGCGCCACGTGTCATCGCATTCTCCCTGCGTTATACTTCGAATATCGACCTTGACTTCCACCGGCCCCGGATGCCAGGCTCGAGCTCGGCCAATCCGCGCACCAGATATATCAAGAAGCCGCCCCAACAGCGGCGACAATGTTCCAGTCCCTGGGGTGCTAGGCAGGATGGCCTGTTATGAACGGACTTCACGCCTTGGCGCCGCTGGATCATCAGAATGGTATGGCGGCATCAGCCCTGCTTTCTTCGACCTCAACGTTCCCCGAAACGCACCAGATGCGGCGACAACACTGCACTTGTGTCCTGAACCCTTCAAGGCTGTCAGCTCCCTCTTCAATCGCCTTGGACATTGGCTGACTTTGACGCCTTTATGGCCTGAAGATGAACAATTTGCAGTCCAGGCTGCTTGGAGGAGGCCGTCGCTTGTGCACTGCTATGTTCAGGCTTCTGTGAGATGCACCGAACAATTAGCTGAGCGCCGGAGATTCTTCATCGGGCACCTGTCTCACACTATGCGGTGTCTGCGACTTCGTGACCCGGCCCGCAGCTGGCCGTCACCTGCACCGGTGACGTATCGAGGCAAGGAAAGACTTGCAACTGAACGCACACCTGACGTCACAGCCAATTAATTGTGCGCCGCAGTAATCCGTTCATTGTGTGTATGGTTCCTTTGTGGCATGGTGCCCGACTAGGAGCTGGCCGTCCTCTGCGCCGACGACGCTACCGGGGCAAGGAACGACTGCACCTGACAGCACACCTGACAACGCAGCCTGTTTCCGGGCATGGTCCGTCGTCCAGGTGCACCGCCTCTCTTTTTGCTGGAATGCGAAGGATGCGATGCTTACTTAGTGGGCGGAGAGGAACACAACGTGTTTGATTGGACTGTCCTGGACTTGACTGTTTTCTCCAGCAGGGAATCCTGGGAAGGCCCAGGCTTTATAACGCGAGCGTCGGCACGCTCCAAGCATGCTACTTTAGGCTGCGACAAGCTACCACGAGGCTTCGACGGGCCACGTCGAGGCTACGTCGACGCGACGCAGCGTCGCTAGACGACGCTACGACACGCTACCAAAAACGTCATGTAAAATAAACGTTCCTGTTACCCACTCCGGCTCCTGAGCTCTACTTATCCCTGAGGCGAGGCTGCACCCCGGTCCCATGGGCAGACCCCCGACTACATCAGGCCCGAGTTTTGCGATACTCAGCCTTTCCGAGCTCTGGCGACACCCCCTTTTGGATGAGCTAACAGTATGAAAATGTCAAATCCATTCCTCAGCGGGCGCTGTGTTCCATTGGTTATATAGAACGCGGCATTACGTGAAGGGCGGTCGACCAAGGTGGGGTGGTGCCTTCAAACCACAGCCATATTCTTTCATTTGTTTGTCATCCACTTAGTGCATAAGTGCAAGCATACAAGAAAAGAGTCAGAAACCTTTACTAACAATATTTTTAACACGAAAGTGTTTTATGCCGGGGTCCACCAAGACTTTCATGACTTATTTCCGTCACGGAAGTACGTCAGCAAAATGAATGCCATCAGATGGCAAAGAAGAAAACTATAAGAAAAAAAATCACAGCATATCCACGGAGTGAATGATGATGAGTGGGCGAAGCTGCGGAGGTTCATCGGTAAACCGTGAATCTTCCGTGAATTCTGCCCAGTACATCATCACCGACGTGAGATCGGGCGCGTTTATACTAAAGGTTCGATGAGTTATGACGACTTGCAGCTCACTTTAATTTTACATGTACGCTGTGAATTTTCATTGTTTAGAAAACCATTGCTTTAGAAAACATCTGGCGTCTTTCGTTAAGCAGCTGGCGTCTTTTCGTTTTGTTTTAGAAACAGCTGGCGTTCTTTCGTTTTGCTTTTCGAAAACATCTGGCGTCTTTCGTTGGTTTATTTCATCAATCAACGGCGTTTTGAACAAAATTTTTATTGTTTAATCACGCACAGGAGAAATCTCACCAGGCACTACCTTGGAGGTAAACAATGGCTGTTAATGGGAATGAGACACAGAAGAAGTCGGCTTTTAGCTAACACTTACACTTCTACTTCTACTAACGTTTCCTACTGGAACATGCCAATGGCTGTTAATGGGGAATGAGAGATAGAAGAATTCGGCTTTTAGTTAACGCGCACGCTGCGAATTTTTTATTGTTCAACAACGCACAGGAAAAATCTCCCACCGGCACCACCTTGGAGGTCAAGATCTGGTACTAGCGTTACGACTGGTTACGCACTACTACGAGGGACGAACGGGTGCCGCCTTAAGGAGCTTCGCCCCTAAAGGTTCCGATAACGGGAATCGTACCCATGACCTCTCGGTCCGCGACGATGGCTTGCGGGCGTTTAGCCCACTGAGCTACCGCCAAACACCTTACGGAGGCGGCATGAACGCACCTTTTATCTCTCACACTTGCGTCTGGCAGTGATCTTGGATGGATGGATGCCGTGAGCGTCCCATTTATAACGGGGCGGTGACATCTGTACATCTGTGCCACCAGGTTCGAAAAAAAAACAAAAAAACGCGCCGTTGCAACGACCGTCCCATTAGGCGCGTTTCCAATACAAGTTTAATTTCGTCAACGCTTTAACACACCGTGTGGTGGCGGTTTTAGCGCAAGCCTCGCTCATAGCATCCATCCATATCGACAAATAGCTCTCCGACGCTCGCCTGGCTGTCGCTCTGCGTTCCCTGCTCGCCCTGTGAGAAGTAACGTGCAGGCTAGAGGGAAAACACGACGCGCGTAGCGTTTCTCTTCGCATTTCACGATGCTTTGAAGGAGTGAATATTGAGCATTAGTGTTTATTGTGTGCTTGTTGATGCCATCTTTGCGCGGGATTCACCATATGCGGAGTCCACGTATAGGTTAAGAACTTCAGCTACCACAAGGGTTAAATCAGGATCATGGGCGTTTGTCGTCGTTATGGAGATGTGCCACTAGGCGTCAACGTGAGTGAGATGCGTCCACATCAAGCGGTGCTATATCTGCCAAGCAGTAGACATTGTACAAGCTCTCATATACCAATGCACTATAAATAATAAACTACTTCTGTGACGACACGTTTCACTTTCGTGTTATACCGATTCTTATGACGGAGGGATCAACCAACCATTTTTTTAGAGCTACGGGCTGTTTAAGTACTTTTCCAGGTGTTTAACGTCCGCACTAAGTATCCTTTAAAATAATCAGCACCATGGCCTCTGAGATTAGCTCCGGCCGAGCGCCTTACAACATCGCGGACGGAGCTGATCGCTAGGGCCACGTGTGCAATCATCATGGTCGGTCTGTACATTCTAGCGCGTTTATAATGGTTCTAGTTCACTATAAGCGCGTTGCTTGACCGGCGCCCTCCCTCTTCGTGCCCGTATTGATCGTCTGCTCACTCCCCTAGCACGGGCGCCCGGCAGCACGTAAAGCTACAACCAAGCTAATTAGGACCTTACTCGCTAAGTCGTACGTGATAATTAGAATTTTGCTAACTAGGACTGATCGAATTAGCTTCATGCGAATTACAACGTTGCTAAGTGAGCCTGAGGAAATAATGACCTGCTAATTTAAAGATCACCAGTTATGACAGGACTATTCAGTACTGTCTTATTTAAAGCCTAGCTAATTAATAGCATCGAAACTGTGGCCAAACTAACGTCTTCACTCCGAAGCAGACCGGGCTGACTGAGTAGACGAGTGACATAACGAATTTCTGGCAAGGAGGCATGTAGGCGAGGATTTTCAGCTCCACTACCGTGAAATCTTGGGAGGGGCGAAGCATGCCCTGTGTGCTGGTGTTTCCCACAGCAGAACATGCCCCGTTCGCTCCCTGTCGCCACAAGGTGAGCACTGAGGCGGTAAAGCCCCCCCTTGCGCGGAAACGGTTTTAAAGGGACTGTCTACCGTCCTTCATCGCTTTTTCTCTTTTGTACCGTAATAGAAAGCGCGTCGTCTGAAGTGTCCAACCTTGCAGCGGTTTCTCTGAAAAGTGAGTATAAATTTTTAAAACAGAATTTCTCTATCTGCGTTCGGTCTTCTTCCATTGGCGTGAAACATGCCCACAACACTGGTTGGTGGACGCGATGACGATTGTAGTGCCGGCAAAAATTAAAACCGAAAACACGTGCGATTTCTGTAGGATTACTCTCTTTTCGCCGAACACTACTGTAATAAATGTAACAGTGGTTTTCAGCGCACTAGCGGTTAAATGAAGCCTTATTATACGATTACAGAACACTTAGTTTGCTGTAATCGCAGTCTATGCGTTTATTTCAGCACTGCTGCCGCAATCCAAGCCGATTCGTCAAAAAGAGACAATATATGCGCGCCTTCACAGCGCAGCACATGTGAGACATCCTAACAACAATACATCGACACAGTACGACCAGCGCGGAGAGCCGCATGGCATAACGCATGAGTTGAAGCAGAAGAAATCTAAGACGGCGCGCCGCAAGCAGCGCCACCGGGAGCCTTTTTGGATGCGCGAGAAAAAAAAACGCAGAAAATTACTCTATGACGCAACCGGAAGGTGCCTCAAGTGCGTAAATTACAATTTCAAGTAATACATGTTTGTTTTTAAGCAAAATGAATCTGCCTGCAAGGATTTCTTGTCATACCAGTGGATTGAACCACATCGCCGTTGGGTGACGCCAGCGGTCATTCTTTCACGAATTTCAACATCAAATTAAAGATATAATTCCTTTTTTATGGGGCAAAAGCATGCTCGTTGTCACCGATGTGACGAACGATCTTTTCAATTTTACCACAATCAGAAAAAATTTTCCCAGCGGTAGATAGTCCCTTTAATCAAGCAGATGGGCCATCACTACAGCAGACAAGACATGCCGACACGCCGAGACCCTAAGGGGCTTCGCCCTTAAAACTGGGGGCTCTGATTAGACACAGACACCCGCTGTCCGCTTTTAGTTAGCGCGTACGCTGCGAGGCTTAATTGTTCAACTACGCAAAAACGAAATCTCCCACCGGCACTACGTTGCAGGTCAAGTTCCAGTGCCTCTATATACGGGGTGGCCGGTGAACGATTGTGCAGAGCGAGCAGTCGGTTTTTAGATGCGAAGTATCTTATGGCGGGGTTCAATCCGGTGGTGGTGGTGGTGGTGTGCGGCGTGACCACCCTTACTGCGCATGCGTATACCCTCTCCACTTTCCATCTCCCCGCCTCCTCTCCCATCCCCTCCCCCTCGCCACTTTCCCTTTCCCACCCCTCTCCCCTCCCCCTCTCCACTTCCCTTCTCTCCTCCCCCTTTTCACTCTTCCTCTGAAACGTGGGCTAGACATGCCGAAATTATCTCCTGCGCAACGTCGCAATAAGCGCCAGCGCATGCGCGTCCCCTCCCCCTCTCTCTCTTCTCCTACGCTGCCCCCCTCTCGCACGTCTGCCGACCGCGTTCCCCGCTCGCCCTGTGAGAATTAACGGCCAGGCTAGAAGACAAGACGCGCGTAGCGTTCCTACATGCGAGGTCGGTAGCATGCCCAACGAACGCCAACGGAACGCGATCGTGCAAGTGCTTCGGTTTCGCATCGCCTCATGGTCCCCTTTAGCGGGAAATGGTGTAATTTTTTAAATGCGAAGCGAACTTCTGCGTTGAGCGTATCCATCCATCCATCCATCCATCAATCCATCCATCCATCCATCCATCCATCCATCCATCCATCCGTCCGTCCGTCCGTCCATCCATCTATCTATCTATCTATCTATCTATCTATCTATCTATCTATCTATCTATCTATCTATCTATCTATCTATCTATCTATCTATCTATCTATCTATCTATCTATCTATCTATCTATCTATCTATCTATCTATCTATCTATCTATCTATCTATCTATCTATCTATCTAGCCGCCTTTGACTGTGCTCTCCTGGCCGTTTCGTTAAAAAGAGACCCTCCAACACTTTTCCAGACCTCACTGTTTTACATTTTTTACATTCGGGTTGCGTAGACTGAAGGCTGACGAGATTAGTGCAGCAAGAACGGCGGCGATAGGGGCACGCAGTCCGAAGTTTTTCAGCCTAGAACACCTAAAATACAATAAATTGAAGGCCTACCCTCAACTCGATTTTCGCGGGGTCACCTGACCGCGTTTCACTAGCCCTGTGACGTTTGATGGCGCCCCAATGAAATGAAATGAAAGATTCTACGTACGGGAAGCTTCCATACAATGTTACCCGTTGTTTCCAACGTAATGATGACGCCGTTGCGATAGTAACAAACAATGTGGTGCATTAAGAATGAACTGCATGTGCGAAACGAGGCAGATCGCGAACGCCTCTATCATGTTTTGTACTTTTAGTCATCTTTCTTGTTGCGACGGCATCTAGATTAACGCTCTTACTTTTTTGTCCCTTCAGTTTCTTCAAACAACGGCGCCTGGAGCGTCCCCAGCGTAGGGTGCCTTGATGCGCGTTTTGTCCGCAGGGGGGCGCACACATCGAGGCACACTACCCCAGCGCGTTTCCTGTAGCGCCGTGGCTATAGTGAACTAGAACATATGTCCTAGTGTTGCGAACGGAGAAGCCTGGCAATGCAGCAGCTGAAACCGAACGCGTCTCCTCGCCGAAAGGATCGCACTTTTTTCCAGCGCTCCGATGCGTTCGCCTATAGTGGACTCACTATGCGTTGCTCTTTTTGTTGCCACCCCGCAGGTATTATTATTATTATTTTTCTTTGACAAGCGTGCAGTGCTGACAGCACTGCTCGGCGCCGCCGTTGAAGAACGGTGAGATGCCGTGAGCTGGTGTATCACTGGTGTCTGAAATATGGTATCTGCGCCTTAGTCGAAGCAGCTATAGTGAAATATAAAGAACAATATATTAGTATGATAATAAATTATAACGATTCCCGTTCACTACAGACGCCGCTTAAACACCGTAGTTGTACGTCCTCACCCGAAAGCGGAGAAAGCGCGCCTCAAGGCACCTTAATGTGTCCGCTGCCGTGATATCGTGTAGTTGTCAAGGCTTTCCAGATGTTAACTAGCGTATTTCGGCGTGATTCCTCAAGAACTTGCTTCGAAAATTATCTCGCGTGTGTCCATTTGTGAAGTTGCTGCTATGTAGGCGTGCGAGTTGCTTAAAATTAGAACGAAATTATTCTCAATTTCGGGTACAATTACGTGTATACGTTGTTTCAGCCTCCTGATATTCGATATTCCTTGGAAGTTAGTCGAAGCGAACGGCATACACGTTCTCTGTTAAATGCGTTAGACAGTTTTACAGCGAAAGCTGTTATGAGATCATTTCACCGGCCGTTTTTGGCGCCGTAGTTGTCTGCCGCCGCCGCAGCCGCCGGTGTACGTAACCAGTATCGCTCGAAATAAGAAAAAAAACCGAAATAAGAAAAAAATTCCAGGATGCAACGAGGTTCGAACCTGGGCCCTCTGTGTGGGAGCCCAGTATTCAACCTCTGAGCTATGCCGGTGCTTCAAACTGCTTTGCAAAAAGGTCCTATACAGGCTTCATGTCGGGAAGGAACCAAATTAGCATATGCAATATAGCGTGGTATAAGAGTAAAATAAGCACCAATCGTCGCACAACGCGAATTCTGTAAGCAGGCGTCACACAATATGAATTGCGCAACGAGTAGGTTGTTGAGTGCTTCCAACCCATGGAGGAAGGAAAACTCAGGAGAGGCCCTATCGTATCCCAATGCATTGCGAAAAGTGTGGCGGAAGTGACGTCAGATTTATGGGGCAAACAAACCGGTATGGGGCAAACAAAACAGCAGACGCCCCGCGGCGTGCTCTCCGCGCTGGTTCGCTTCTGCTCAGATTTGTAGTCCCGGCGTAAACTTAGCGCGTATTGTGCGGTTTGCACGTAGTAAAACGTTGCAAGCAGACGTTTACCAGGCTGTTCGTGCGTGGCAGGCCCGAGCACTGCGTGCTGAAATTTTTCGTGGAGCGTTTTTGTGCAACAGTACAGAAAGTACCGGTACGTGCCGTAATCAAAAACATTCAGCCCCTGCATCATCGTATTCGAACTCACCTAGCAGTGACATACGCGTTCTACTGGGCGTTAGATATCTCCTTTCCTTTCTCGTAGCCCGATTTCCCGATCTATTGCCCGATTAGCGGTTGCGGCGCAACGCCAACCTATAGTTGACGTAACTTCACGTCGAAAAGAGGACACCGCTGTATTGTATAAGCGATCGTGCACGTAAAGTTTGTAATTCCAGTGCGCACACAACACAAGCACGCAGCGAGCGCACACCGAACAATACATACATCACGTAGTCCGGTAATAACAACAAAAGTTTATTGCCCTTTCGTTGAACGACACAGCTTCTAAAACGTACGATGCCCTCAGCGCATGTTATGTACGGTGCGTCAGACGCCAAAACCAAAAGTTCACCTGAGTTCTGAGTTGACAGAATGAGTAACAAGCAACAGAGCGCACATCCGAGAGCTTCGCACGCAAATACCATGCCTTAGTGATCAGCAATGAAGCGAACGTATACGTACACATGAAAAGTGACACCCGGTATTGTCCGCAGTGCACGCGATTTGCACCGGGTAAACGCAACAGCTGGGCATTGCGTAGCTTTCCTAAAGAACACAAACAAAGAGCAGCATGCGTGAATCGATTACACCGCTTGCACGGCGAAAAACAAACAAACAAAAAGGCTGCAAAGTTTCGCGATGCGCGCATGCGCTTGCAAACGTCGCGACAGAAATCGCGAAATGTTTCGCTGCACCTTCGCTAGGAGGCGATGCGGGTGTTTGCGATGTGGAGGCTTGACGAAAATGTGACGTCAGGGCCTCTCCTTAGTATTCCTTTCTCCATGTTCCAACCCATTACAAAGGGCTCTGCCATAATTCTTCGTCGTCATTAGGCACAGCACCAACAAAGTGTGCATAATGCCTTACATGCGTTTAACAGGTACCACGGCCCTCCGTAGAATGACGAAAAATGGCACAGTGCCTGCTGCCCTACTTCTCAAAAATTACAACGATTTATAGCGTAGTGGGTTCCTCGCAAGTGTACTTGTATTGGTTGCCAAGGAAGCCCATAAGCGCATGATCCATTTCCTCGGGGTCTCAGTAAAATTACAATGAAATTATAGTGTACTGGGTTCCTCGCAAGTGCACTTGTATTGGTTGCCAAGGAAGCCCATAAGCGCATGATCCATTTCCTCGGGGTCTCAGTAAAGTTCTTCGCCCCCCCCCCCCGTCTCTCTCCCACGTCAACGTATGTTATACAGCATCACGGGAGAGGGAAATAGCGACCGGGAATCACCCAATGCAAATTACATAACTGGTGGGCCGTTTAAAGCTTCCAACCCATTACAAGGGGCTGAGCCATAATTCTCCATCGTCATCAGTCGTCGCGTCAACAAAGTGCACATAATGCTTTACAGACGTGTAGCTGTGCCTCGCTTCTCCGCAGAATGACGAATAATGGCTTAGTAGGTGCTTCCCATCTTCACAAAAATTGTGATTTATGGCGTAGTGGGTACCTTTCTAGTGTACTTGTATTGTAGCCCCAAGAGAGCTTACAACGGGATCTAGAAACGCCGCTCTTCCAGCTTTCGCTGTGACTGTGCTGCGGTTTCAGCGCAGGCCTGGCGTTTTTATTTGGGTATCCGCAGCAGCTCTGCGGAAGCAGCCTGCCAGCCATTCCCAATGACAGGCTGCGTCCACATAAATGGTAGCGGGCGCTCAACTAAAAATTGCGGGACCCTTAAGCTTCATCTTTAAGAGTTGAACGCAATAGCGAAATCCGGCCCCTAGTGCGCACTTCAACCACTAAGTGCAATGTGTATTGTTACACACACGCTCACACAGACACACACACACACGCGCGCGCGAATGGTACATACAGGTTTTTGATCTAAAGCAAGAGTCGCATGGCCTCCAGGATACACGCCGCCCGCTCGCCATCTCAGAGGCCATGAAGAGTCTCACAATGCCTCACAGATGGCGGCACATTATCTAGCGTTTGCTGTTTCCTTGATCAACTCCTCCTCTGGAAAGCCGGCGCTGGCTTGATATGTTTTCCGCTAGATGGACATAGTTGTCCATTTTTAGAGCTGTTTGAAAGTTTGTGTGTGCTTTTAGTGGCGATGGCTGCACTATCTCGCCCTTTTTCGACGTAGTTTGATGGCCTCCCAAATGCGCCTACAAATCGCCGAATCGGCTCGTTTTCGTCGTGACACTTGTCGAACAAAATGCGTTAAGGAGACTGCTTGCACTACATGGCATTTATGTAGTGTTTTTTTCCGAAGTAGCTGCAAGTATTATCGTGGCTTTGTGGTAGGACACCTGCTTGCCACGCGAACGGCTGGGGTTTGATCCTCAATGGGACCGAACATATTATTCTTATTTTTAGGGGCGAAGCTCCTTAAGGCGGCACCCGTTCGTCCCTCGTAGTCGTAGTCGTAGTAGTCGTAGTGCGTAACCAGTCTTACGCTTTGACCTCCAAGGTGGTGTCGGTGGGAGATTTTTTCTGTGCGTTGTTGAACAATAAAAAATTCGCAGCGTGCGCGTTAACTAAAAGCCGAATTCTTCTGTCTCTCATTCCCCATTAGCAGCCATTGGCATGTTCCAGTAGGAAACGTTAGTAGAAGTAGAAGTGTAAGTGTTAGCTAAAAGCCGACTTCTTCTGTCTCTCATTCCCATTAGCAGCCATTGTTTACCTCCAAGGTAGTGCCTGGTGAGATTTCTCCTGTGCGTGATTAAACAATAAAAATTTTGTTCAAAACGCCGTTGATTGATGAAATAAACCAACGAAAGACGCCAGATGTTTCTAAAGCAAAACGAAAAGACGCCAGCTGCTTAACGAAAGACGCCAGATGTTTTCTAAAGCAATGGTTTTCTAAACAATGAAAATTCACAGCGTACATGTAAAATAAAGTGAGCTGCAAGTCGTCATAACTCATCGAAGCTTTAGTATAAACGCGCCCGATCTCACGTCGGTGATGATGTACTGGGCAGAATTCACGGAAGATTCACGGTTTACCGATGAACCTCCGCAGCTTCGCCCACTCATCATCATTAACTCCGTGGATATGCTGTGATTTTTTATTTGCTTCATTCTTGATTTTTCGCTAACAACCAACGGTCCCGACACCGACGCCGACGGCGGAATTTCTGCGACACGAACTCTCTAACGCTATCGCGTTACAACTGTCTATTAATGCCTGGCACCACTACAACAACGCGGAACGCGGAGAAATTCACACAAGAAACGCGCGCAAGCGCCTACAGCAGAATACGCGGTGCGACTAGGAAAAGTTGCACTGGCGCCACCTGGATTTTTCTTCGCCAAGAGGAACGCCTGAACCCTCCCGTTCGCGCCACTAGGAAGTTGGTTGTAGTTCACTATAGCCGTGGCGTTCGGCGCATTCTTTGCTGGGCGCTGCAGTTTTAAAGATGAAAAAGTCGCAGATCGTTCGTCTAGTTGGTGTTCAGTGAAAAAGGCATGCTAAAAAAACTAAACCCAATAATAACCTCTTTTGTGATGTAACGCCATTATTACTTCTAACGTTACATTTATGCAATCATAGGCCAGCGGTCATCTTCGTCATTTCCGCCCGCAATAGTTTTGGCGAGCGCCAGTAGGCGTTGATGCGGTCGGCAGCGCTTCAGAAAAAGTGTTGGAGGGCCCCTTTAATAGGATGTACACCAAAATTAGTATGGCGTAACATGACTGCATGACGAACCTAAACTACAGGTCATAACATGAAAATCATGATATCCACTTCATCAACGACATGATTTACGTGCCACTGTTTTGGTGCTCTTGCGGTCCTTTCGTTAGTTTGATGTACACCAAAATTGGTATGGCGTGACAAGAGTGTATGACCACGGCCGCTACATAAAAAAAACGGGTCGTGGTATGACGAACATAAATGACAGGTCCTAACGTGCAAATCATGACACGCATGTCATGTAGAGCATGACTTACGTGCCACGCTCATGGTGCGCTTGCGGCCGTTTCGCTAGCTTGATATATACCAAAATTGATATCGCGCGACGTGACAGCGTGACGAACACAAATAACAGGCGGTAACATAAAAAGCATGACACGCATCTCATGCACAGCATGACGTACGTAACACGCTCATGGTGCGCTGGCGGCCGTTTAGCTAGCTTGATATACACCAGAATTGGTATCTCGTGACGTGATTGTGTGGCAAACATAAATAACAGGGGTTAATATGACAATCACGAAACGCATGTCTTGTACAGCATGACTTACGTGCCACGCTCATGGTGCGCGGGCGGCCGTCTCGCTAGCTCGATATACCCCAAAACTTGTATTGAGCGACCTGACTGTCCGACGAACATAAATAACAGAAGTTAATATGACAATAATGACGCGCATGTCATGTACAGCGTGATTTACGTGCCACGCTCATGGAGCGCTGGCGACCGTTTCGCTAGCTTGATATGCACCAAAATTGGTATCTCGCTACGGGACTTTGTGACGAACATAAATAACAGGAGTAAATATGAAAATGATGACCCGCATGTCATGCACAGCATGACTTACGTGGCACGCTCATGGTGCGCTGGCGGCCGTTTCGCTAGCTTGATATACGCCAAACTTTGTATTGAGCGACGTGACTGTCTGACTAACATAAATAACAAGAGCTGACATAAAAATCATGACACGTATGTCATGTACAGCATGACCTACGTACCACGCTCATAGTACGCTGGCGGCCGTTTCGCTAGCTTGATATACACCAAAATTGGTATTGAGCGACGTGACTGTGTGACGACCACAAATAACAGGTGTTAACACAAAAACCATGACACGCATGTCATGTAAAGTATGACTTACCTGCCAGGCTCATGGAGCGCCGGCGGCCGTTTCGCTAGTTTGATATACACCAAAACTAGTATTGCGCGACGTGACTGTCTGACGAGCACAAATAACAGGAGTTCACATGAAAATCATGACAGTATGTCATGTACAGCATGACCTACGTACCAGGATCATTGTGCGCTGGCGGCCGTTTCGCTAGCTTGATATACACCAAAATTGGTATTGAGCGACGTGACTCTGTGACGACCACAAATAACAGGTGTTAACACAAAAACCATGACACGCATGTCATGTAAAGTATGACTTACCTGCCAGGCTCATGGAGCGCCGGCGGCCGTTTCGCTAGTTTGATATACACCAAAACTAGTATTGCGCGACGTGACTGTCTGACGAGCACAAATAACAGGAGTTCACATGAAAATCATGACAGTATGTCATGTACAGCATGACCTACGTACCACGATCATTGTGCGCTGGCGGCCGTTTCGCTAGCTTGATATACACCAAAATTGGTATTGAGCGACGTGACTGTGTGACGACCACAAATAACAGGTGTTAACACAAAAACCATGACACGCATGTCATGTAAAGTATGACTTACCTGCCAGGCTCATGGAGCGCCGGCGGCCGTTTCGCTAGTTTGATATACACCAAAACTAGTATTGCGCGACG
This sequence comes from Rhipicephalus sanguineus, assembly GCF_013339695.2. NCBI lineage: Eukaryota > Metazoa > Arthropoda > Arachnida > Ixodida > Ixodidae > Rhipicephalus > Rhipicephalus sanguineus. The sequence continues at coordinate 6,511,142 of NC_051177.1, forward strand.
TGACTGTCTGACGAGCACAAATAACAGGAGTTCACATGAAAATCATGACAGTATGTCATGTACAGCATGACCTACGTACCACGATCATTGTGCGCTGGCGGCCGTTTCGCTAGCTTGATATACACCAAAAATGGTATTGAGCGACGTGACTGTGTGACGACCACAAATAACAGGTGTGAACACAAAAACCATGACACGCATGTCATGTAAAGTATGACTTACGTGCCACGCTCATGGAGGGCTGGCGGCCGTTTCGCTAGCTTGATATGCACCAAAATAGGTATTGCGTGACGTCACTGTATGACGAACATTAATGACAGTTGGTAACATGAAAATCATGACATGCATGTCGTGTAAGGCATGATTTAGACGCCACGCTTATGGTACACTCGCCCCTATTTTGTCAACTGATTATATATCTAAATTGGTATGGCATGACAGGAGTGCGTGAGGAACATAAATAGCAGGTCACGCATCGTATATATGTAGCAGAATGTATGTTTCATTAGCATGGCATATTCCAGATTGTACGCTCATGCATGTATGACAATCTCGCGATATATAGCGAACTAGATGTCACGAGATGAATGATTTCATTAGCCTCAATGACAAACAAGACGATGTATGCAGCTCTTTGCTGGCTGCTTCGCGTTACATCGATTCCCACATTCCGTGGGATCTGCCGATTTTTTTCATTAAAGAAACTCGCCAGCAGACGCTGCCTGCATCGGCGTTGTCTCTCACTGGTGAGGGCGCGTTCTCCTTCCTAGCGGGCTGGTAGTTCAGCGTTCATCGCACAAACAGCGTTTCCATAATCAACACACGCCATTCGCTCTCTTTCGCCACACGGCGAGCGCTGAGGCGGTGGTGCCCTCTCTTGGGCTCAAGCAAATGGACCGTCATGAGAGCTGATGACGATGCACGTCTACACGCTGAGCTGGAACCGATGCACGCCGACACGCCGAGCCCTAAAATCTGGAAGAACCTAGTTTATCACAAGCTCCTCCGATGGCTCACAAGATGCACAAGTAGTGCAAGCGGACCAAATTTTAAATGCGAAGCATTCCTTAGCGAACTTCTGCGACTTTGAGCGTATCTATCTATCTATCTATCTATCTATCTATCTATCTATCTATCTATCTATCTATCTATCTATCTATCTATCTATCTATCTATCTATCTATCTATCTATCTATCTATCTATCTATCTATCTGTCTGCCTGTCTGCCTGTCTGTCTGTCTGTCTGTCTGTCTGTCTGTCTGTCTGTCTGTCTGTCTGTCTGTCTATCTATCTATCTATCTATCTATCTATCTATCTATCTATCTATCTATCTATCTATCTATCTATCTATCTATTATAACATTCCTTTATTGTCTTTTCAGAACACACTGAAAAGCAGGCAGCCTTGTCACGAGCTCAGAGTCCTCGGTCGCGCCACTTCGTTCTCCTCCTCTTCGCTCCTTGTCCAAACGCTGTTATACAATACTTCCCCCCTCTAGTGATCTTTATTGAAGTCAATTCGATGACGGCATCTTCACATGACCAGTCGATCTGGCACCTTCAGAATACGACCATAGCGGCTGCGTGGCCTACCGTCTGGAACGGGTTGCGAGCTTTGTGTGGGCTGCGTTTTCTCCAGCGTCCTTGCTTCAGAGGCCCAATCCGCGTCCGCATTAGGAGACGAACCAAAAGCTGCGGGCGCATCTTCCGTCTCACACTCGGCACCTGAATTTAGTCTTGTAGGGCAGCGATTGTCTTCATGTGCATCGTCTTCTGGCCAAGAATAATAGGGTGATTCTCGAACAAGCGTTGCAATCCCCGTGTACCTTCTCTTCATATGATCTGCATGACGCCTGTGCTTCCCGCCATCTTGGGTCATGGTTATAAACGACCTTTTGCCGCATGCTTCAATTACTACAGCGGGTAGCCATGCGGGGTTGTTGAGGAAATTCTTAACCCACACCTTGTCACCTGGGGCATAATGTTCTGCCATGTCAGCCACGTCATCCACGTTGCCCTCTTGAGTAAGTTTTCGCGGGTGTAGCGCATCCAGGTGAGACGGCAGCTGCCTTCCGAACATTAGTTCTGCAGGCGTTTTCTGCGTTGTAGTGTGCGGTGTCGTATGCTGCTTGAATAAAAACCGCGAAAGCCGGCAGGAAAGGCTTCCCTCAGTCAGTTTCTTGAGAGCTATTTTCACTTCTGCCACCATACGTTCCGCTTGCCCATTTGTAGCCGGATGATATCGAGCTGATGTTATGTGCTTGATCATGTAAAGTTTGAAAAAGTGTTGCATTTTGGACGAAACGAATGCTGTTTATTGTCGGAAACTATCATTTGCGGTATGCCAAAAGTGGCGAACAGTGACCGTAGCACATCCTTTGCAGCGGAAGTAGACTGTGACGGCACTTATCTTACTTCTAACCACTTGGAGTAAGCATCCACTACAATTAAAAAGCTCTTATTCTTCACCGGCCCTGCGAAGTCAACATGAACGACCTTCCATGGTTCACTTGGATGGGGCCATTCCGGAATCGCAACAGCGGAAGGAAGACGGCTGTGCATTTGACACGTCTCGCATGATCGCACCTTGGACTGTATGTCGGCGTCCAACCCAGGCCACCGCAGGTGACTGCGAGCGAAACGTTTCATCGTGGGTATTCCCGGGTGATTGGCATGAAGAAGCGTCAAAGCTTCCTCTCTTGCTTTCGTTGGAATCACGACTCGTGTGCCCCATAATACACAACCGCGGTGCGTGGAGAGTTCATGTACCCGACTCTTGTACGGTTGGAAACTTGCACCCTGCCATGATGCCGTTGATCCGGTTTGTAGGCCATGGTGAACATCAGATAGCGTGGAGCCTTCCCTGTCAGCCTGGTTATCTTCTCAGCAGTCAGTGGAGGTTTCCGCAACCCTTCAATCATCAGCACCTCCCCCGGTGCCGCCAGCTCATCGACATTGGAGGCCAGAGGAAGTCTACTGAGTGCATCTGCATTCTGGTGTCTTTTCCCTTCTCGGTACACCAACTCGTAGTCATAAGCGCTCAAAATCACGCACCAGCGAAGCATTCGCGGTGATAAAACTTGCTGAATCTGTTTCCTAGGGCACATGATTCCAAGAAGCGGCTTATGATCAGTGACGATGAGTACATGCCGACCAGCAATATACTGGTGAAAGTGCGTGACTCCAAAAACAATTGCAAGTCCTTCCCTGTCAAGCTGAGAATATTTTCTCTCACATTTTCCGAGGGTTCTTGATGCAAACGCTACTGGTATTTCTTGTCCGTTTCTGTCCAGCTGCGCAAGTACTGCTCCTAAACCATAAGGCGAAGCATCGCAGCTCAGCATCAGCGGACGAGAATCGTCGTAATGCGCAAGAACCGTACATTAACGCAGCGCGTCCTTAAGTCTGTTGAAAGCAGCCTTGTGCGGAGCTTCCCATCTCCACTTGGCTTCTTTGTCCAATAAACGATGTAGAGGTTCGGCAATGGATGCCTTGTCACGCAGGAACCGGCTGTAAAAGCTTATCATTCCTAAAAAGGACTGCAGTTCCGACTTGTTTCTTGGTTCTGGTGCACTCGTTATTGCTTCGACCTTTTCAGACGTTGGCTCAACTCCCTTAGCGCTCACTCTGTATCCCAGGAACTGCACTTCACGTACACCAAATATGCACTTTTCTTTGTTGGCTTTAAGGCCTGCTTGTTGCAAACGCTGCAGAACGGCTTCCAGGCGATCTATATGCTCTTCTTTCGACGCTCCCATGATGAGGATGTCGCCCAAATAGGCGCAAACTCCGGGCAATCCCGCGTGCAGAGTATCAGTGAAGCGTTGAAATATAGATGGTGATGCTGAAACGCCGAATGGTAGCCGTTTAACTGCGTACAAGCCTTTAATTGTATTGATGGTCAGCATCTCTGAAGTGGCCTTGTCGACATGCAGTTGTTGATAAGCTTGTGTTAAATCAATCTTGGAGAATATCTGTCCACCCCGAAGAGTTGCCAGCAACTCAGCTGCCGTTGGCAGGGGATATGCTGTGGGCTTGCTGCTCGCATTCACTGTGCTTCTATAGTCCCCGCACAATCGCAAAGATCCATTCTTCTTCCTCACCACTACCACGGGCGTAGCCCAATCCGAAGCGGCGATGGACTCGATTATGCCTTGGGCCTGGAGCTTGTCGAGTTCTCGACAGACGGCATCGCGTAAAGCAAATGGGACTTGCCAGCATTTCAGAAACTTGAGTGTCGCGTCTCCAGCCAGGTCGATGTGTACAGGTGGGCCTGAATGTCCAGTGAGATCGCGGTCGAACACACCAGAGAACTTGGCTAAGATGTCTTCCATGGTTGTCCCCGTGAGATTGTTGACCACATGCATCGTAATTCCCAGTTTTTCGAACCAATTTCTTCCTAACAAACTGGCTCCAACTCCTCCAGCCACGAGCAAAGGTAGCTGGGCTTTGATTTTCTTGAAGGAAACCTCAATGAGCACGGATCCCATGATGTCTAGGCATTCTCCCGACCATGTCCGTAGAGCAAGCTTGCGTTCTCTTGACACCAGGGCATCCTGAGGCCAGAGGCGAGCAAAAGTCGCTCCACTTATTATAGAGAACGCCGCTCCCTAGTCGACTTCCATCTCGAGTGGCCGACCAGAAAGTCGGACTGTCACGACGAACCTTGGTGTGGTTGTCATCTGTGGTTTCGTGTGAAAAACAGTAAAGAGGTAGTCGCAGTCCTGTTCATCGAACACCTCATTTTTCTCTTCTACACAATGGCTTCCTTGGAACTTTTGTCTCTTAGCCTTTTTAGAGAGACAAGCTTTTGCGATGTGGCCTTTCTTGCGGCAGATGTTACACGTGGCGTTTCTGAAGGAACACTTCTCGACCTTATGATCTGCTAAAAATCGGAAGCACTGAGACGGCTTGCTTGTGATGCCCTCACGAACATTCTGACGATTTACAGCGAAGGTGTCAGCCTGTTGCTGACTGCCTTGTATCTGCCTCTGCTGGTCTCTTGCTGATTCAGCCGTCAACTCGAGTTTGTAGGCTTTCTTAAACGTTAGCTTATCCTCACCTAGCAACCGTTGTTGAAGATGAGAATCGTGGATTCCACATACCAGTCTGTCTCGCAGCATCACTTCCAAAGGGAGCCTTGTATTCCCTGCTTGAGACGACCTCCGTGCTACCGCCCGACGCCTCGCGTTCCGCCGTCGTAGAGTCTGCGTTGCCAAAATTGCAATCATTTGCCAAGGTTCGCAGAGCTGTCACATAGTCTTTGACGGATTCGTTAGGAAGCTGGTCTCGTTTCTGGAAACGATAACGGCCAAGTAACTCAGAAGGCCTGGGGTCGAAGTGCTGGGTCAGTAGCTTGACGATGTCCACGAAGTCCATCTCGGAAGGCTTCTTTGGGGCCACCAAGGCCCTCAGCGTCTCGTAGGTTTGCTCACCGCAAAGCGTGAGAAGCACCGCTCGCTTCTTGGAGGATTCCACTATGTCATTGGCTTCATAGTAGAACTCCAGGCGCTCTATCCATGACGACCAGTCGGTGCCAGGCACAAATTCTGGTATCTTGACTTTGGGCATCGTTTTCAACGTCAACTTGCTTCGCGAGGTCTCGTTCGCTCGTCGCCAGTATTATAATATTCCTTTATTGTCTTTTGAGAACACACTGAAAAGCAGGCAGCCTGGTCACGCGCTCAGAGTCCTCGCTCGCGCCACTTCGTTCTCGTCTTCGCTCCTTGTCCAAACGCTGATATACAATACTATCTATCTATCTATCTATCTATCTATCTATCTATCTATCTATCTATCTATCTATCTATCTATCTATCTATCTATCTATCTATCTATCTATCTATCTATCTATCTATCTATCTCTGTCTGTCTGTCTGTCTGTCTGTCTGTCTGTCTGTCTGTCTGTCTGTCTATCTATCTATCTATCTATCTATCTATCTATCTATCTATCTATCTATCTATCTATCTATCTATCTATCTATCTATCTATCTATCTATCTGTCTGTCTGTCTGTCTGTCTGTCTGTCTGTCTGTCTGTCTGTCTGTCTGTCTGTCTGTCTATCTATCTATCTATCTATCTATCTATCTATCTATCTATCTATCTATCTATCTATCTATCTATCTATCTATCTATCTATCTATCTATCTATCTATCTATCTATCTATCTAGCCGCCTACGACTTTGTGCTCTCCTGGCCTTTTTTATATGCAAGCTGCTGCTTAGGGTCCACTGCATGAAACACTTGACAGGCACACCGGCACTATGACAGTCAGGAGTTGAGCTGGGGCTTTTTCACAATCAACGAGTTTGTACCCGAGTTCACGTGTCAATCAGTTTGATTGACAGACGCCCACGGCGAGGATCAGGTCCGCCCACTGCGTTTGGTGGTGGTGGTGGTAGTGGGTTGAAGAGGAAAAGGCGCCTAATTTCTGCAGCCCGGTCGGGAGCACGGCGCAGCACCTGCGGGATAGGGAGATGGGATGACAGTGAATAGGAAAGAGAAGTTTAGAGGTGTGGTGGCACAGAGGTCATCATTACGAAGAGCAGCAGGCCGGCAGCAAGGATAGGGGTGGCAAGGGCCCCGGTCTGACTGGTAGGCCGCGATTCCCGTGGCGAGGAGCAGTGCTCCCGCCGCAGTGCCAGCGAGCGGCACGATTCATCTATGAGCTTATAGCACAAACTATGCACACAAGCACGAAGAACGAAAGGTTATATCATCACGTGGCTACGATGTCTCGTATTCAATTTCTGAGCGCTCACGACGTACCACTTACAGCCATGCAGCAAGCGCCCCTAATGGCATTTGGAGCAGGAAATGTTACTATTTACTAGAGGTGTGCGAATGGTTGAGTTTCGAATGCGAATCGAATAATACCTAATCGAATAATTCGATTCAACTTTCCAATAGCTAGTATTCGAACTCTCCAATAATTCGACAAGACGAATACCTAAACCCCACAAAGGTGAAGGGGGGGAGGGTGGCTAAAACTAACGCTATCGTTGTTACAATAGGCCTTTCGTTAAAGCTCTCACCGATTTCCTAGTTAATAAAGGAGCGCATGTTTACTTTAGAGGAGATTATGTCATTTCAGTATGTAAAAGAAGAAACACGAGAGAAGTGGTAAGCCCTTCTCAACTTCGCTTCCGGACTTCTTGCATAGTTCGGTCGCACATGCCGCAAGGGCCGTAAAACGTCCCGACTTTGGCCCGCGAAACCCTTGATGATTGGTTTCAGATGCGAGAATTTGTTCACGCTGCGCAGTCGCCACTGCCGCACTTACCACTCGTTCAGAAACTCCGTTCTTTCAGAAACTCCCATCGTTTCGGCGCGAAATTAAAACGCTGCTGTGATCGGGCGCCCGAAGATTTTCGGGCCCAGAAAACCCATGGCGATGCAGCACAATAACATGACCGTTGCCACATGAGCCGTATTGCACGGCCATAGGAAAGAAAAAGCTATCTACCGTATCACCCCCTGTTACCCATTAGGAGGTTAAAAGTGGCGCTGCTGACTAGAATGGCGGCTCTTCCATCAGCATGGTTGAAGGTAAACATTAGACAGAAGTCTGTCTGTTTGGGTAAGTAAACTGAGATTATTCTCCAACCAAAGTTACGAAAAAATCACAGCATATCCACGGGGTGAATGATGATGAGTGGGGCGAAGCTACGGAGGGAATCATCTGTAAACCGTGAAACTCTTCCGTGAAATGCGCCCAGTACATAATATAAAGAGTGTGAAACATCGTGTATATATTAAACATCAAACTTTTATTGTACTGTTGGTTTACGTGGTCCCTTCATTATAACTTGTGATCGGTGAAATGCAAGGAAGAAGTCCGCTCCCGAGCGAAAGAGCGACCGCATTCCCCGCTCGCCCTGTGCGAATTAAAGGCAAGGCTAGAGGGAAGACAGGACGCGCGTTCCACGACGCGAGGTCGGTAGCATGCCCAACGAAAGCCAACGGAACGCGATCGTGCAAGTGCTCCGGCTTCGCATCGCCTCATGGTTCCATTTAGCGTCCCAAAACCAAACATATTGCTCAAGGTGTGCCTTGCGTTTTTCGTAGAAATAATTTCTTTATCATGTACATTAAGACGAAAAGTTGAAAGCTCACTAGAGTGTATCGCCCGCAAAGTATGTCTTTTAGTGTGATTTAACTCTCGTACGGCAGGGTCCTCGCGCCGTTGCCGGTCCACCTCGCCCGTTGACGATCGGGCGAGGTGGCTACATACAAGTACTACTAATACACTTTAAGAAAAACATCTGGCGTTCTTTCGTTCTGCTTTTACAAAACATCTGGCGTCTTTCGTTGGTTTATTTCATCAATCAACGGCGTTTTGAACAAAATTTTTATTGTTTAATCACGCACAGGAGAAATCTCACCAGGCACTACCTTGGAGGTAAACAATGGCTGCTAATGGCAATGAGAGACAGAAGAAGTCGGCTTTTAGCTAACACTTACACTTCTACTTCTACTAACGTTTCCTACTGGAACATGCCAATGGCTGCTAATGGGGAATGAGAGACAGAAGAATTCGGCTTTTAGTTAACGCGCACGCTGCGAATTTTTTATTGTTCAACAACGCACAGGAGAAATCTCCCACCGGCACAACCTTGGAGGTCAAAGCGTAAGACTTGTTACTCACTACTACGAGCACGACGAGGGACGAACGGGTGCCGCCTTAAGGAGCTTCGCCCCTAAAACGTAAGAAGCCGACGTTTCGGAACCAGCTTGGTTCCTTCCTCAGGGGGGACTACGGCGGCTTGGCAGCGGCTTCTTTAAGGCACTCTCGCGGCGGTTAACGATCCCACGCATTACCGCGGAGCGTAGCCCATGCGCATACACCGGGGGGAGAGTTCCGAAGGAACGGTTGATATTTTGAGTGGTCCTCTGTATGTGCCACGACTCCAGTAGTAACCTCCTCCTCCACTTGGTTTCACTTTCCAGGATGGCCGTTCCGTTGAAGTCTATTTTGTGGCCAAACGTCTCGGCGTGCTCGGTGACGGCGCTGCGTTCTTTGTTGAGTTTACGGACGTCGTTGACGTGTTGCCTAATTCGTTCAGGGAAGTTTTTGGTCTCGCCGATGTATGACGAGGGGCAATCGGCGCACGGTATTTTGTAAACGACGCCGGGCGCCCTCTCCTTTGTTGGTCGGTCTTTCGGGCGGGGAAGGAAGCGGCCCAGCGTGCATGAAGAGACGTGCGCGATGTGCACACCTTCTTTGCTAAAAATCCGGGCCGACGCCTCGCTGGCTCCCTGGACGTATGGGACCGACACGCGTTTTGGAGAGCTGTTCGTCAATGCTGGCTGGGAGTCGCGTAACCTCTTTTGCTCTGCGCGGCGGGCGACGGATCGAATGAAATTTCTCGGATAACCGTTTTTTCTGAGGTCCGCAATTACGCGGGCCTCTTCTTTCCGGCGTTCCGTGTCAGTGGAACATATCTTTTTGGCTCTCTAAAGTAATGTGGACACAACAGAAGCCTTGTGGGTGGAGGGATGGGACGAATCATACTGAAGGTATCGGCCGGTGTGCGTCGGCTTGGAGTTCTCCGTTTACAGGAAGTTTCTAACGATTCATTACTGCAGTAAAATCTTCCGACGAGTAATGTAAGTATAAGCATTCACCTGTCCATTTATTTATCTGTAATATTCCAGTGAAGCGAAATGAGCTGCACGAGAGTGCTGCTTGTGCGCCCTTGTTCCCTTCGAGAGTAGAAATTTCCATGCTGCAGCTGGCACGAAAGCACCTGCCTACGAACACGCCTGTGGGGGGCGTGATGTTCAGTTGGCAAAAAGATAGCGCGACAATCACGCTGACGTCGCTGCACTGTTGAAATGTTGACTGAGTGGCAGTGCCGACGCGTTCGAACGCGGTGTTCCTTTGAAAATCGCCCCAAATGCCGCACATGCGTTTGTGACGCCATGCTCGATCTTGTAACTGTTTTTATCAACGCTGCTATCGCGCGCTTCGCATTGTCTTCCTATCATGACCGCCGTAGTGCGAGCTCAGAGCAAACTCGCGTTCCCTAGACGCTCGGGCCATCCTACATAGCACCCCTGGTCACTGACGACATGTGTACGCGACAGTGATATGCTCTGCCTGCCCAAGAACACTCGGTCATTCCGTGTAAGTGACGGCCTGATCATCTGAACGCATCCCGCCAAGTGGTCGTAAAACCAATTCTGTTTTTTACGGTATTGTCAAACACGCGCGGATGCCAGACAGTATCTAAAACCGCGCGGCCGTGTGTCGTGTCGCCTCACCTGCGCGACATGATTCCCGTTGCCTAAGCAAGGGGGCGGCTTTGGCGGCTTTGCTGTCCGACGGTGCCACCACAAAGTTGCCTTCCTTTCCCCGCGTCCCCTTTTCGCGTAGCCGACACGTGTCCCTCATTTGCAGTAAGTGGTCACAGCAGCAGAGCGGGGAATCGCTCTGCGCTTTGCAGTACTCGAATAGCTGGACCACAAAACAACAACTTGCCGACTCTGCATACCTCATACTAACTAGGGGATTTACCATCGCATTTTTGATTTCCACTGTGAAAATTTCAGTGTCAACAATATGGTTGAGCAACGCTATTTACACACACTTAATAGCATTTCACTTTCAGCATAACTCACGGAAATTCCACCAATGCCAGGTGACTTGTTTGATATTGAGTTAAAAAGGATGGATCTGTGATCACATTCTCAAATGGAAGGGAGATACGCAGATTTGCACGCGCTGTATTTTAGATTACGTATCTTGGGATGTGTTTTAGGAATACCGAAGGCGCGTGAAAAGAAAGTACTGAAATCGCTTATGACAGTGAATCCATCAGCCGGAAAGTGAGAGATGCTACAAGAGACGTCTTTTTCATATTTGAGTGAGCTTCACCAAATATTCCCGCAGGTGATTTCGCTTAGCCTACCGGATCATGGCACTCACTTGATTTCTACATTTTTTAAATTTATGTAGCTACTATCGTTTCGCTTGGGTCCAAAAACGGTCTTTTTTCGCGTTTCGATGGAGGCGCAATGGTAGAGGCACAATAAAGTAGAAAATGTACTGTGCGCAAGAAAGAAACCAGATGGTCAAAATTAACGGAACCCCCACTAAGGCGTTTCTGATCATTACATCGAGGTTTTGGGAAGAAAAACTCCACATGTTAGGTATCTTAAGAGCGAAGCTGTTTAACCTAGCCGTTATTTGTGCGGCCTATCAAAAAACTATCATGATCTTAACGGGCCTGTGCATGCACGGCCTACCAGAAAACTCTCATCGTCATAAACGGGTATATGTGCCAGTGAAATTGGGTAAATCCCACTACACACCACTGGTCCACCAAAAACGATGAAGGCAACAGTTAGCCCAACAAATGGCTGCGAAGGGACGGCGGCGAGCCGAAAACTCCCAAGTGATGGAAGGCCTACGCCAACGACGACGTGCCCGTAAATGTGCGAACGCTTCGTTTCAGCGCGACTTTCTTTCTCTAGAGTTTCGACGTCCGTCTCCTGTCTGTGACTGTCTGTGAGTTAACTCGAACCTCTCTGCGATGAGAATCAACGTAGAAAGAACCTATAATCACGTTGCTAAAGCTCAGCAACAACATAGAAGGAACCTAGGAACAACGAAAAAGCCACCACATCACTCTTCAGGATCGTCCAGTTTCGCTGTTTCAAGCCTTCGCGGCTTAGTGCAGGCCTTCATCATTTTTTCTCCTTGATTGCAGCTAATATTTTTAGCGACAGCCCTTTCTTCCATTGTCAGGGAGGAAGCGCGCACAATACGTCTCGTCGAACACACACTCTATTCCCAAGTGCCGCTACCCTTTCTCCCGATTGCTCGTGTCCATGATGATGATGATGATGACCGTACCGACTGTGGCGCCATCTCTCGGCCTTACGGTTGCCGCCTCCGCCACACAGTCCTTACGCGCTTCCCCCTCTTGGAACGTGAAACCATCGCGGGCATGTCCAGTTGGGGTTCATGGTACACTATCAGCTGGTCAGCATTAGCTAGCCCTCGACGGCGCCCTGTCGTGGAATCTGTCAGCAGGAAGTCATTAGCGCCTAACTTCTTCGCAATCCTATGGGGACCTGAACGTCTTGGTGCGAGCTTTGATGAGATGCTTGTCGGTGCATTATTTAGGGTATGGTTGACCAGGAGAACGAGGTCGCCTGGCTTCGGGGCAACTGAACGCCTGTGGTGGTCGTAATGTGCCTTTTGTTTTGCTTATGCAGCAACTTGTTGCCTGTGAGTAAACTCAGGGGCTTGGGCAAGGCACTGGCAGACTTCCTCGGAAAAGGCATGATAGGCCGCAGCAGGCGGTCCAACGTTCTCCTTGGTGCCAGGTGGCTCCTATGGAGAGCGCAGCTCTCTGCAATAACACAGGAAGGCCCGTGCAAAACCTGTCACAACACTCTCCGCAGTGCAGAGGGCAAAGACGATTTCAGGGGTGTGCGCGTCCCACTCCTTATGGTTGGTGCAGTAGGCTCGAATACATTAACTCGACCGTTATGGCGTTCTATCATCTGTCCCGCGGGACGGTAAGGCACGGTATAGTGGTTTTTCATGCCCCTTGCTTTAGAAGGCCTTTCCAAAGTGTTCTAACGAATTCTAACGGCCGTTGTCGCTGGAAATTGTTACCGGCATGCCATGGCAGCCGAAGACTTGCCGCATACAGTCCCCAATGTTTTGGCTAGTAGCGGCTTTCAGAGGAAACAACTCAATAAACTTTGTGAAGTTGTCCACCATCACCAGCAGGTACTGGTGGCGCCGTAGTGTGAGGACTAGCGGTCCAGTGACGTCTACGCTAAGCTTCTCCATCAGCGCCGTGGCGCGCTGGCTGCTTATAAGGCCTGCTGGCTTTTGGCGATTGACCTTGGAGCCCTGGCAAACTTTCGAGGATCCGATATATTTAGATATGTTTGTTCACATACCAAGCCAAACAAAGCGAGAAGAAACACGCTGCAATGTCTTGAATGTACCTGCACGTGTGCTAGTGGGGTCATCATGTGCCGTTTTCAACAGCGCAAGCACGCTGGTAGCCAAGGCACTTTTTGGTTTCCTTTTTGCTGAACGAGCAACCCACTAGACTCCAGTTCTTTCGAAGCAGCCAGGTCCTTATAAAGCGTGACTGTGGGTCGTTTTGCAGGAGTGGTGTACCTTGCATGACGCTTTTCATTTTGGCAAGCAGTGGATCACGACTCTGTTTTCAACCAGACGGTCAATATCGCTCAAGAGGCTGATATAATCTGTTGTAGAGAGAAGGGCAACTGACTCGAACGTAATGTGCTGCTCAGGCTCATTAATGGTAATGGGAAACAATGTTTCGGATGGAATCAGGCTTGGGTTGTCTGGGCAGTTCAAGGGAGCTCGGCTACGTGCATCAGCTGAAATGTTGGCAGGCCTCCTCCTGTGTTTTACCTTGCAGTTCAGACCTTGCAGCCTGAGGACCGACCGCATTACTCTTGGTTATGTTTGACCTGTGTGAAACATCCAGGACAGAGAAGAATGGTCGCAATGAATTTCAAATTCTGTAAATTCGAGGTAAGGCCTGAATTACGTACAGCCGAGACCACTGCCAGGCACTCCCATTCCTGAACATTGTACTGTATTTTTGCCTCGGTGAGCACCTGCTTATAAATGACACAGGTCTCAGTTCCTTGGGGCTTGCCTGGAGAAGCAAGGCTGCTATTTCAATACCACTAGCATTCATTTCCACCACAAAGCGCCGGTTGAGATCAGGCAGGTTCACCACGGCATCATGAGTTAGAGATTCCTTCAGTCTCTCGAATGCGCCCTCTTGCAGGTTGGTCTACTGCCAAGGTGCATCTTTCTTTAAAAGGCTCTTTAGGGGGTGGGCTGTGAGAGAAAATCGAGGCATAAAGCTTCGATAATACACCGCCAAGCCAAGGAAGGCTTGAAGCTGTTTGGCTGTTGTTGGTTAAGGGTAGTGCAATACAGCAAGCACCTTGCCCTCATCAGGTCTACACTCAAGTGAAATGCATGTCCAAGGAACTTGAGTGAATTGCGGTAGAGTTAAATCTTGCCTGGATTAATGATGAAGCCTGCTTTTCTGATGCACTCTGGTACACATTGAATGTGTTCCACATAGTTTTCAAGGGTGTCTGAATAAACGATGACATCGTCGGGGTATGCCATTGCAAATCTGTGATTTACATAATCCAAAACATTGTCCAGCAAAGTTTGGCAGGTTTATGGCCCACCTGCGACTCCGAAGGGCATCCTAGTAGATTCGTAGGTGCCCCGGCGGCAGATAAGTGCGGTCTTGGGAATATCCTGCTCACGCACTGGGATCTGGAAAAACCCTTGCGAAAGGTCGAAACTTGAAAACCATTGTCCCTGACCCAGCTTTGCTAAGAGCCAGTCAGTCCAGGGCATGGGATAAGGAGACACCGTTTTAAGGCTATTCAGTGGCCGATAGTCGATGGCAAGGCGGAAGCCACCAGTCTTTTTTGCAATTAGGACACGAGCGCTTGTCCACTGGCTAGTGCTCGGGCGTATGAGTTTATGTTCCAGGAGATCAGCGATGCAACTGTCCATAATGACATTTGTTTAGCATTGACGGGGCGAAGCTTGCAACGTACAGGTTGGCTATACCCAGTGTGAATGCAATGTTCAGAAAATTTCGTGCGACCTGGAGTAGCAGTAATGATTGGGCTGAAGTTCTCAAGCACTTATGCCAGACGTGGATCTACATTGCCTTGAGCCCCGACGTGTGTGGGGTAATTGGGGCATGGGAATTCTGACATGGCAGTAGGCTCCGGTCGCTCGGCAAATATTGCTTGCAGGTCATAGATTTCTTCGCTGCCTAGCCCTTCTTTAACCTGCCCCTCTCCCTTGACGAAAGACACAATGCACTGTGGTTCAGTCCCGATTGTCCAACCTCCAAGTGCAACACGAATTGATATAACGGTCACAGTCACGAAGTCTCTCCCGAGTACTATGTCCCTACAAAGATCGGGCACACACAAAACACCCTACCGGCGACAGCCTGCTTCCCAGTGGATCTTGCATCGGAGCGAGGTAGAAGACCAAACAACTTATGGCCAGGCGGAACGCACATGCCTCTCTTTTATGGCTGGCTGGCTCCTGTGGCTTCAGTGGCCGCCATCGCTTGTTCTCCTAGAAGGCTTACGCTGGATCCAGTGTCTAAGAGCGCCTGGAATGTCGTTGCTCCGATGCGGATATCGAGCAGGGGTTCCTTTCGGCCAGCAGTAGTCGCAACTTCGAGCGCATTGTCGTAGATGCCCGCCGGTGCAGCATCTACCAACGCTGATTTCCTGAGAACTGATTCTCTGGACACTCAGCCCGCATGCGGCCTGGTTGACCGCACTTGAAACACGTGGATGGTACATTTTGCCTAAGCGTCGCGCAATGGCGGCCAACATGGCCGATCCCTCCACAGCGCTGGCGGAAGACTTGTGGGTTGGGCCGCAGCCAACGATCGACCGGCGGCGAGGCGTAAGCTAACGGCTGCATCGGCATGGGGACGGTACAGGCCGGATGGAACTGATTACGGACATGTGATGGTGTCAGCACTGTGTTTCCGTTTCACTTCTTTTCTCTGTCCGTGTGTGTGGTTGCGCTGCCGGTAAATATGAAGTACAACAAACTGGCCCAAGTTTCCGTTTTATTACAATATGATGGTTGACCGTGTAGAGGCCAGTGGTATGCCGAGGACATTGCAGTAGACGTAGTTGTACCCAAAGCGGTCGTCACTGACATTGGTCGCGGTCCGAGAACGTTAGCGGCCGGCATGTGCCAGGTCCCTGCGACCTGATTTGTTGGTAGTGGCAGCGGTTTGTACTGCCAAGCCACCACGCTCTTTGCATAAATCTATCCGCCACCGCGGCGAGCTTCTTCAAGGTCGTGAATGTTGACGCCTCAGTGAGATCTTGTAGCTGCGGGTATATCTGGCGGAGAAACCGCTGAACTTTTTTTTCCTCGGTTACCGGCTCCCCGGTGCGGCCGTAGTAGGCTAATACCACGTCGATAAATTCCTTAACGTTTTCCTCATGGTGCTGTGTTCGCTGTTGAAGGTCCTCCTTCAGGCGGTGTTTAGAGTCGATGGAAGTGAAGTCCGTGCGGAAGGCTTGCGTGAATTCGTCCAACGAGGCGAAAGCGCCTACGAACCGTCACCAAAGCTTAGCGCGGTCCTCCGACGTAGCAGGCACCACGTTGCTGCGTCTATTGGCCTCGTCGTTTCCGGACAAAAGACAAAAGTTGCCCAAACGTTCCAAGGAATACTCCGGCGACTGCAAGTCTTTGAAGCCCGAGAACTTCGGCGGTTCTACGAGCGGCATGGAAGCCATGGCAGGTGGCTGCGAGGGCTGCGGCGCGGACACCTGCACACCTAAGCCTACCGGCGCGGCCGTGATTATGGCGGTCATCACACGTTGCCGCAGCAGTGTGGCGACTTGCTCGCGCTGGATCGGCGATCTATCTGTGTGGCTGATGAGATACTGTAAGACCTCCTACGGAACGATTACGTTATCCATTCTATCCCGGACGAGGCCTCCAGTTGTCAGGGAGGAAGCGCGCACAATGCGTGTGGTCGAAGACACAATTTATTTCTAAGTGCTGCTACCCTTTCACCCCACTGCCCGTGCCAATGATGATGACGACGGTGGTACCAGCTGTGGGGCCATCTCTCGGCCTTACGGTTGCCGCCTCCGCCACTCAACACTCTTCTTGATGTAATCTTACTTTATTACAACGGGTGCATTTTTCCTGTCATTACCTAGTATCTGAACAAAACGGCCGTATAAGTTACCTGAGGAGGCAGTGCATAATACGGAATGCCATCCTGCTTGTGATGCAGCCTTCGAAATGCCTTGGATGAACAATGGAGATTTCTGTGTTTGTTCTATTCTCGTTTTGAGGTTTTCAACATTGTACGAGCGACAGCAGATAAAATATTGATCAGCGACCTTAGTTTCAACAACTGCATGTGACACACGATTACAGCAACGGACAATATTGTGTTCAATGCAGGATTTCACCAATACTCCAGATAAGAATTCATCACGTCTCAGTAGATTTATAGCGCTTACCGAGCCCTATGTCGATAAAAGGTCGAGAGAGTCGGCAACCATGGCAGAGCAGGGTGCAGAGTACCAATATTAATGTCCCCTACCGCAAGCACGTTCTCTTCAAGAGAGTGGGATGATAGTGCTGCATGAAGTTCGGATAAGAACAATCGGACTTTGCCACAAGGGGGCCGGTATATCGATAATACAATTATCGATCACTCAGCAGCGCATAGTCTCAAAGAGACCACTTCTACTTGCGAAAAGGAGAGCGATAACTTTGATACAGCCCACGCGTCTTTTATATATATTACCACGCGCGCTTCTTTTGCTATTGTAGCGAGAGAGAGATGTCAATGCGGCCGACGTGGCCGTGCCGAAATCTCGCTACAGTTGGTGATCCAGACGTGACCCGGACAACCGCGACCTCATAGACCGGCGAACTCTCGGCCTTACCAGAGAGAGAGCGAGCCCGACACGACCGCCTTGATTAGAAGTATTAAAGACGATAGTCTTTCTTGGGGAACTTAAACGCAAAAATTTTGGCCTGTCTGTCTTTCTGTTTGTCGGCACGTCACTTGATTCAGCCACCCGGCCAAAGTTGAACCACTTGATACCGCCCACCCATATTGAACTGGTACGGCTGTTCATACTTGTGAACGTTACGATCAAAAAGTAAATATTACGCATATCTGAGGCGCAACATCATTAGGTAAGTATTAGGTGGTGTGCTCCTTTAATAGAAAATACATAGATACGCAATTTTAAAGACCCTAGTTTCTTAAGCTGCGCTGAAAATGCGACTGCGCTGACACTTGTCTTCCTCAGTGCCCTTTGCACAAGCTCAGGTTGTGTTTCGGTTTCGGTTCAGTATTGCGTTGTACGAATGACAGGGGCGCCGCTCTGGCATTCCTGTTTTACCCAGGCGACGTGTAAATAAGAGAGTTTGTGGAGAGTACTCGTTGAGTGCGGACGTTTCTTCTCCTTCGGCGCATCGCGCCAAACCGCGTGTTCGGGCTGGCCGGCGTCGCCGCCGGTCGCGTCGGTCACCGCCGGTCTTCGCCTGCCGCTGCGCCGGGACTACCACCGCGCAACACAGCACTCATGTTTCCCGACGTACTGCCAGATGGCGTCCATATCTCACGCAGCGCCTCTTCTATCGTCTTTAGACGACATTTGCAGCGAAGCACGCAGATACGCGGCCAATTTTTTTAATCTCTGTTTCTTTCGAACGCATGCGCGCGCAGGCCAGCGGCAGCGGCACCTGCCTCGTGCAAGAAGGAGCGTCTCCGTCCTCTTCTTTGCGACGCCGATGTTGCTGCCGCTACACTATGTTTATGTAACTGGTCTATGGGCACCGTGCATACGTTAGGAGCCGCCCCAGTCGCGCGCTGCCTCCAGCGCCAAAGCGGCCACGGCAGCAGATTTGGCGGGATATGGGAGGAGACGACGCAGGCAGCGGCAAGCCACTGCGCCGTGCTTTGGTACTTCGCTTGAGGCGTCTTCTTTCCCTTTTGCTTGCGAGACCTCGTGTGTCCTCAGGCGAACGCGGCAACATAAAATGCATGAGCTGGGGGAAGCAACAGAGGTGACGAGCTCGTTGAGCGAAACTGCGCATGCGTAACGCGGGCCGCCTCGCTCACTAAGCAGTCACAGGTTATCACCCTCGGGCTAACGCGGCAGCGAATTCAGCGGCAGCTTGAAACTGGCGATACCAGCAATTGCACTATTACGGCCGCTTAATAAAAAAACGCTTTCCATTGGTGTGAACTTGTAGCGTTCAGGAAATATCGATGGATTGTATGCTGGGTGCGTCTCTTGGCATTTCCTACAAAGTGCCTGCTGCATATTCTGCTGTACGGCCCAGGCGTCCAATTAGACCCGTCGTTGCTGTAGTGCAATGTAGCATCCATAAATTCTCACTCGCAAGGAAAAAAAGATAACCCATCTGTCACGAGCCATAGCAGACGACGCTCGGTTTGTGTCTCGCGCCTTCGCGCGAAGAAAACGAGGAAGGTCGGCGCCAAGCTCGCGCGCGCTCGGGGACATTCGAAGAATAAAGAAAAGTGTCTGGCAGTCCCTTCATGGTCTCCAATGTGTTCGGTCGTCTTCCTACGCCGCCTCGGAGCCCATATTATCCGACGGCCACAACGGCACGTCACATTTGGCGCCCAACGGCTCGTGCTGAGCTCAGAAGACGTTCATATTTTCTATGTGGGGACGTCGCTCTCTACGCGCTCATCTGGCTGAACCACTGACTTCAGGACAACGTCGGCTGTGTGAACCCAAGATGGCGACCGCTCCGTGTTCCATCGACGTGTTCGAACAGCTGGATGATGCCGCCCGGGCGGAAGCCTACACGTCAGCTGTGCCCGAAGCCGGTGTCCTGAAGACCGAGGTGGATCAGCTCCGGCGTGAATGGGAGCGACTCAGAATTATGCTTTTGAAGAACCATGACGCTGCTAAAGACGACGACGCACCAAAGCTACCTCTTGACCCGCAGCTGCAGGCAAGTCACAACTTCTTTTACAACTTACTCGCTCCACTTGTACAACGCATCGAGCGCTTGGAGTCGAGAACGCATGAGGATTCTGACGCCGCATCATGCACGAGTGCAGAGGAGAGCAATGCGTCGATGAATTTTAAGCGCCGCTCACGAAATCAACAAAGCAAAGCCAGAAGCGACAATGCCCTATGCGTGCCTAACGGTGATGACGCTCGCGACCGGCTTTCAAGTTTCGCGGCGAGCTCCTTACCGCATCTCAGGAAAGATCTAAACGCCTGGTTTCACCAAGTTCACTACTGGTTCAAAACCTTCAGCGTTCCTGACGAGGTCGCCATTCCGTTCATTATTTCGAGGCTCCCGGCTAAAGACATTACATGGATGCTTCACCACACAAAGGTGGCGCATATCACTGCTTGGGCTGATATGAAAGTAGCGTTCCGCCGACTTTATAGCATGGATTGCGATGTAACGTCTAAGCAGCGAATGTTCGGAGCAACGCAACGCTCTGGAGAGTCTTGTACAGACTTCGCATACCGAAAGTTGGACCTCATGGAACAGTGCAATTATCCTGTACTTCAACCAGAAAAGTGTCAAGTCATCATGGCTACGCTATCACTTAAGGCAAAGAAGCACTTTTCTGACAAGACATTCAGACAGTTAGACGATATGATAAGTTCCTTTCTGGGCTTCGACCAGATCAGCAATTCTGAAGAAAGCGTTCAGACTGCGGATCCGGAAGAACGCGAGAGTCCATCCACAACGCCATCCTCTGAACGCCGCGTTAACTCAAAGCGTTCGCCTCGGAAACCTATGCGCCATCGTCAGCGCACGGATATCATAACGTCGAATGATTCTTCAGAGGATCAAGTAGCACAGAGAAACGCGCCTAAAAAAGAAGGCACAAATGGGAAGCCGTCTCCGTTGCGGCATTCGACTCATTTCGGGACGCGTGTTTTTGAAAGATCCCAAGGAAACGGCCCGAGAATTCGTAAACTGTGCTTGAACTGCTCCAGAAGTGGTCACTGTGTCACGCAGTGTCGTCTACCGCTAACGGAAGAATTTTTGAAGTGGCAGGAAGAATTTCAATCTTTTCAAAACAGCGGGGAAACGCACAGCAGGGGAGGCCAATGCCCGCGAGCAGTCGCCAGTAATTGAGCAGGTGTCGTGTGCCTCAGAAGCGGGTACTTTTTTCGCTCCTGTCACCATCAAAGGCCAAACAGTTAAAGGCATTTTGGACTCTGGAGCTGTGAAAAGTTAGATTACGGCACCACTAGTTCAAAAACTCAAACTAAGCATCGGGCCTTCGTCCCTACGTTCGGTAGGAGCAAGCGGCCATCGCCTGCAAAACTTGGGTCAAGTCAGAGCCGTACTAGTAATAGTGTATGACTAAGCACTGCAGCATGCCTTTGTCATTGTTCCCGGTTGCCTCAAGAAGGAATCCTTCTAGGCGACGACTTCTTGCGGGCCCCAAGAGCCGTCGTCGACTCTGGCTCGGAGAACTTTGCAGTATCTGTTCCTCAAAGGCTACGCAAGGTCTACCTGGTTTGGGAGCAAGCACTGCCAATTTCATCACAGAAATTAGTTCCCGTCATAGAGTTGTTCCTGTGGCCTGGCATCGCATATCTGAAGAGAAACATTTTGTAATGGTCATCAGAGGGACGAAGCTCTTCTGCGACCGCATATCATCCCGCCGCAAACGGCTTGTGCGAAATGGCGAATACGACAATCAACCAGATGATTGCCATGACTGCCGCCGGGGGAGAAAAGTGAGCCGGTATTGTCCGATATGTTATATTCGGCTACAACACCGGGTACCAAGACACGGTCCCTCAAACCCCATTCTTCTTGGTGAACGGTAGGGATCCAGTGCTGCCACTAGACTTTGTTTACAGCCGCCGGAAACCTCAACAGCTCAAAGAGGAATCAAGCTGTTTCGCGGTAGTGCCCACGAAACACAAGAAAAGCTAGAAAACTTCTACTAAACATCTAGAAAGGAAACTCCAAAAGTATATTAGAAGTTTAGTTGAGATGTTATTTAGACGTAAGCAGCTTGAAAACTTCCTGTAGCTGTGCTCACGCCACGTTATTAGAAGTCTAGAAAACTGCTTGCAAGAATTCTAAAAAACTTCTTGCTAGATCTTTTTAAGAGCTTTTTTAGACATTTATTTTTCATGCAAACCAGCTTGTTGAAGAGCTTGCCCTAGTCAATTCGTTGCATCATGCAGCCTTTTGCAATCACGTTTTAGCTGTTCACTGTCAAGCGTAATAGGTAAAGGGATGCCTGCGTAATATGGCGTCACATTAATTTCTGGAGCTACTCTAGCGAGCAGGATTGATAATTCAAAAAAGGCAGAAGTTGAGGGGAAGATGGAAGCTTGAAGAGATGACCAATTCTTCGACACGTGGTGTCGCTGGAGCCATTTCGACAAGCAGACTTGTCAATTCACAGCTTTGAAGAAGACAAGTTTGCTTGTCGAAGCGCTGACTCCAGCGACACACCTTGTCGAAGAATTTCTCATCTCTTCAAGCTTCCATCTTCCCCTCAACTTCTGCCTTTTTTGAATTATCAATCCTGCTCGCTAGAGTAGCTCGAGAAATTAATGTGACGCCATATTACGCAGGCATCCCTTTACCTATTACGCTTGACAGTGGACAGCTAAAACGTGATAGCAAAACACTGGCATGATACAACGAATTGACTAGCGTGTTGCTGGAGCCAACATTTTGACAAACTAACTTGTCTTCAAGTTCCAGCCTTGAAGAAAAGTCCGCTTAATCGAAGCGGCTCCGGCGACACCCTGTGTTCAAGAATTTTTATCTCAGCAAAATTGGTGTTCTTCTGGCCAAAGAATTGGTTAGCCCTATTTATTCAGATATGACATTTCCTTAATTCATTGTTCTCAACACATCTAAGCATTTTGATGTCGGGCCATTTTCATTACTTGTGTTTTATGGAATACGTTATACCACGCTTCCAAAAGTAAATGCGAAATTCCAACAAATGTCGTTATCATGCATAACCTTTATTGTAGCAATTCCAAACAATATGTTGGCCACTTGACATAGGCTGGAGCAATGGAATTGATGACTTTGTTCAAGAACCTGCACGCAAAAGGCACAGTAAAGTACAACGTGTCTCAATCAATCAGACATGTATCAGCACAACAAAAATCGGAAGGCTGTCTTGGCAAACACACGAGCACAGCAGCAATACTTTGCTAAATCATCGAACATTTGTAAACGCCAATAGGAGCAGTTCAATGGCTTATTTTGTCTCAATGAAGTAAATTTAGATATGTTAAAGAATCTTGGGTAGGCAAAATTTAGAGTTCCTCTACAATGGTGTGTGTCAATAATATCGTGGTTTTGGGAATACCTGGAATTCTAATTTCAGCCTGCACACAAAAGGCACGATGAGCCAGGAACATGTTTCAGTCAAGCATGCACCTACACCAGCATAACCAAGAAACAAATAAAACGAAACAAGAAGCTAGTTTGGTTAAACAACAACAAACACCGTAGCACAGGGCGACATTGGTTTAGGGAAAAATTCGCCCTAGTTGGTAGCACATGCAAAGAATTTTTTCGCATAACCAACACAAGAACAAAAATGGAGACACAACATGTGCACTAACTTTCAGTAGAATGGTTTATTGCACACGAGGCAAACGGTTGCACAATGCCGGGGCACTCACACTGCACCAAGACGCAATGCACCGAGATTTGTCTTTTTCCATTTCATTTTTAGATATACATAACACTCATAAACTCACAGACTACTGCACATTCCAGAAAGTCTATTCTTTATCTGACAAGGACAGGGACAGAGTACTAACACAAGTGGTACGGATATTTGCGATTTTGGCAGCTTATAGTATTGTCAGTCTCGTTAGTTAAGCTCTGTGTGTTGATAAAACCTTTGAGTTCTGCTAGAAAGGTTCACACCCACACGCTCTACAGGACAATGCAAGCCACCCATCATTGGCTTTGTTTACAAGATTACAATGCTCTATTAACCTATCATTCATGTAGCTGCTTGTTTACACGACATACTGCTTACTGCAGGAAAGAGGTATCTGATAAGCGACAGTTTCTCCACATTCCACAAACCGCATACTATGTCGTTTCTGGCAAGCAGTTGTCTTCTTCGATGCTTGGCTGCTAATTCTGCAAATCGATTTCAGCTTTCATGGAGCGTAAAAACTATTTGTACATTAGCAAGTGACATCAACCTTATGATGTAGTGCAAGATTCCGTGCAAGTGTGGCACAACAGCTATTCCTTTTTGAGCAACATCACTGTTGGAATGGCAGACTAGAGCAATGGAGTGGTACTTCCTAATCGGGACCTCTGCGACTAACACCTTTGTTTGAGTGACGTGTTGTGTGTGAATCTTTCCAATGTGCTATGTGTTCCGTTGAGTTGTTGCGCTATTCAAGTACAGAATAAAAAGGTTGGCATCACGTGCTAATGTGCAAGTAGTTTTTCAGCTCGATGCAAGCTGAAATCGATTTGCAGAATCAGCACTCAAGCACCAAAGACAACGACTGCCTGCAAGAAACAACATAGGACACAGTTTCTGGAATGCAGAGAAGCTGTCATTTATCAGATACCTCTTTCATGCGGTAAGCAGTATGCCGGGAAATGGGCCACTGCAGGAATGATAGGTTAAGAGAGCATTTTTAAAAGAGGCGAGCGAATGTTGTGTGAGTTAGTGTCTCGACATAGTAAATACCATCGTAAGTAGCGCAACTAGACAGGACAACAGTGTTCGTCTGTTCCTTTCTGTTGTCCTGCCTAGTTGCGGTACATACAATGGCATTTATAAGACAGCATTGTAATCTTGTAAACACGATGGATGTCTGGCGTTACAGTGTAGAGCATGTGAGTGGGAGCCTTTCTTTCAGAACACAAATGTTTTATCAGCTAATAGAGTTGAACTAACGAAGTTGATAATAGAAGCTGCAAAAATTGCAATAGGGGGTATCAATTTTGTTAGCACTCCTCGACTGTCCTTCTCGAATGAAGCACTGACTTTCTTGAACATGGAGTAGTTCGCGAAGTGATCAGTGTGCCGTATATTTTGCTAAAATAAAGCGGAAGAAGACATCTCTCTGCATGGCACCTTGGTTAAGCTTGAGGGCACCACCCCATTGTCTACAAGTGCCTCGTGTGCAATAAACCATTTTTTTTAAAGTTAGTGCACAGATTGTCCCTTTTCGGCTTTGTGTTGCTTATGTGCTAAAAATTTTTACCAAGTGTGTTGAGGTCACTTATGAGTACAGAAAACAAGATACTTTAGAAATTTCAACCACAGATACACACAAGCACAACAGCAAAACCTAGTTAACAGTAGAAAGTAACAGCCAAAGGAAAGTGCAGCTGAACAGTTGATATTATGTTTCAGAATCCCGGGTAAGCAAAATCAACGAGTTCCTCCACAACGGTGGCCATCATAATCGTGTCGTGGTTTCGGCAATACTCAGAACTTTATTTTCATCCTGCACGCAAATGGCACAATGAAGTCAGCCAAGCATGTGCGTGCAACAGCTTACCCTATGTCTTTCAAAAATTATGACAATTCGGAACATTTTCGAAGCATATGTTTTGACGCCTTCTGCACATCCTTCTAAGGCCTCACAGCAAAGTTACTTGAACACGGGCATGAGCTGGCGCTCTCATGTATAATTCGTTCAGGTGACCTGTCGGCGGGTTCAGGTGACGCACTTCCACATTCATCACCCTCAACACAGATTGTAACCAGGCAGGCATTATCTACGCTTTCAGTAGTTGAGTTTTGTGCTGAAAAGTTACTAGCTTTCATTATTTTGCATCGAGGCGGTCTGGCGAAAAAGCGGCTGAACTGCAGCATGAAGTCGGCGATGTTTTTGCCGACGCGATAGGGAGCCGATAGCTTTCTTTTTTCTTTCCATGGCAGACCCTTTCGCGCGGAAAGCTGAAATTGACACTTACGTCTGTTGGGTGTCTGGAAGACAATGAGGTCCTGGAGTTTTGACACGAAAAAATAGCAGGACGAACAAGAAGCACATTCCGAAAAGACGGAGAAAGGATATTCAACTTGAAACGCTTGAAACTATACTGCGCAGTTATCGTCGGCGGCTTCGGTGGAAAGAGAGCGAGATAAGAGCGAGAGCGGCGAGAGCGCCAGAGCGGCGTCACGGGCGGCCAATGAGAGGGCACGACACGATGACGTAGAATGACGAAGTGTGTGGCGACCAATGGCGACCACGGGTGGCGACATGTCTCGACCATGGCCTCCGAGATGGGGGGACGCGCCCGCTATCTCTGAGGCCATGTCTCGCCTCTCGACGGCGGGAGGGTGAGGAGAAGACGCTTTTCTTCCGCCCTCGCTAGGAGCGCGCCTCGGCAAGCATGGTCTGCGCGCGAACGAACTGGAGATGACGCTCGAAGGGTCTGGGGGCACTCTCGGTCCCCATACTGCCCATACATTGTATCACATTTTATTTCATCAATTAAGCGATGGTGATCGATGTTCGGCGAATGATTTTGTATCCTTCACGTGCATGGTGGGCTAAAAGATGGGAAAATTTGGTTTACCGATCTTCACATGTTAAAATGGGGAGAAATATAGACCCGCTACCCTTTCTTTTTATTGCGCATGCGGTTCAGGCGACCAATATTTGCGATTACGAACGTATACGAGCGACCGAAGTTCATATGTGCGCATTTTAATGGCAAAAGCTCTAGAAAAAAAATGTTCACTAAACGTTTTAAAAAGACTTCTTGTAAAAAACGTTTTTTCAACGTCTTCTAAAAAACTTCTTGTGAAAAACGTTTATTCAACGTTGCATAATATACCTAGATATCTGCATACCTTTTTAGTCGTTTCAAGAAGTTTTTTAGAGGTTTTGTGTTTCGTGGGTGCGTGAATGACTGCAAAAAGCCAGAAAACTCGCTGCCACGTTCATCAGACTGGCTTCAGAAAAACAAAAGAGCACTTCAACAAGCACCACAGAGATGTTGTGTCTGAGAGAGGGTAAGTGGTGCTCTTCAAGGAGCCTATCTGAGCCCCATTGCTCAGATGGATCAACCTCATGGCTCGGACTAAACTGTGCACGTGTTCGATTCAGTGTTAATTATTGGTAGTGTTTGTGTATACTTATGCGTGCGTGGAAGTGGTAATACTTTGATTGACTTTTGTAACTATTTATAAATCGGACAGTTTAGGTTAGTTTAGTTCTGTTTCACCAATTCTGTTTGTGTTACGTGATGTATTACGTCGGGACGACTAGTTTCAAAACCCGGGCATGTCACGAGTGATAGCAGACGACGCTCGGTTTGTGTCTCGCGCCTTCGCGCGAAGAAAACGAGGAAGATCGGCTCCAAGCTCGCGCGCGCTCGGGGAGATTCGAAGAATAAAGAAAAGTGTCTGGCAGTCCCTTCCTGGTCTCCAATGTGTTCGGTCGTCTTTCTTACGCCGCCTCGGAACCCATATTATCCGACGGCCACAACGGCACGTCACACCATCTATTCACAAAACTTCCTTGCCGTCGAACGAGTGCGATCCACCGTTCACGACGATTCCGTTCATATTCTCTGAATGGAAACCGGTAAAAACGCGTGCCCGGAGAATTCCTGTAGCTGTTATTGCACCCAACAACGCAACAAATATTCCTGGAGTTCGGCATTCCTACAAACAGCGCAACCGACATAAAACGAACTGCCCGCGAAAATACCTCGCGACGTAACAGCGGGAGCGTGGAGCGAGCAGGGGTGCAAGCGCGAAGCGATGTTTTATGCTATATAACTCTTATCGTTCATCACCTGCGGCCGGCTGATCGCGTTGATAACGCGGACGGACCGTCGCTGTGGTGAATTGTCAAGCGCGAAAAGCACGAAAAGTATAGCCATCGTAAAAGGCATAGCTGCTCAATTTCACCCCATTGCGAGCGCGTGACAGCATCCCGCCAAATCTGCGCTTCTTGCCGCTAGGGACACCTTCGCTCGGGCAGCGGAGTTACGTCTGCACGGAGCCTATTACAAGTATAATCACTGTCTTGCGCAAACCGCGCCCGAATGTCTGGGAACGTGCCAGATTATTTCAGAATCTTCTAATAGCCTTGAGCGTGCAAACGCGAACAGTTGAGTTCCTTCTGGAACCAACGCGACCACCAGCGATAAGGCTGAAATGTTCGATGCCGCATGTATAAATGCCGACAAGCCTTACCGCTGAGCAGTTTTATCGACGGACGACGCTCTGTTCGCCGCTATCACCCAGACGGCATTTTTAGTCCGCAGGAAGTCCGCTGGAGGTTTCCCATCGGACGTCTGGACTTCCGTCGGACTATCATATACAGCCGATATAAGTACAGCGGACATCGAACGGATGGTCCTCCGGTACCAGACCCGCGAACCTTGCAGGGCACATCCGCCGGACATCCAGCAACGGTTATTCGGACGTTTTCCAAAAATGCTCACGGTGCCCTAAATTTGAATCATGGTGCCGTTGCACAAATAAATATGGCACACAAAGGTAATTTAAACAGTCTTTCCCCGATTCTGCCCGTCATACGCACCTCAATTCGGTCTCATGAATGCATATAAGTCCGTGCTTCCTAGGTGCTACCTGCATGCAGGCACACACACACACACACACACACACACACACACACACACACACACACACACACACACACACACACACACACACACACACACACACACACACACACACACACACACACACACACACACACACACACACACACACACACACACACACACACACACACACACAAGGGTCTGTATATAGTGTTGCCACACTATATACATGTTCAATTGCGTTTCACAGTTCATTACTCTACAATTGTGAGGAAAAGAAACGTTTAAAATATAGTAAATTTTATTAGAGAACAGCACTCCAGGATGAAAAACGCTACAACATGACTAGAAAGTTCAAAAACTCGGCCCACAAGCTTGTGGTACTCGAACACTGTTAAGAGAGTAGGTACAAGGACCACCTCCAAAAAATCTAGGAACATCAAAACAGTTGTCAGGCAGTAAGGCAGCTGTGACACAAATAAAATAAGAAGATAAACGTTCACTTAAAAGCTGCAACTCTGAATACTGAACTAGATCACAGCTGTCATTAAGAACGCACTGCACAGTAGAAATCAATAGCACTTGCACTTAAACTTCACTAATGACTTAGAACACAGCTAGCAACACACAGCCAGTGATGAGAAATGAGTACAAAGATAAATGTAGCAAAAAAGAATTATTTGCGCTTATCCGACTGATCTACCCTTTTTTTTTAAACTTCTCTTGCGAGTGCTAGCGCGGATGCTAGCGCACGTGAACGCGAGTAGGAGCCGTGAGTCACAAACAATGACTGAAAGTTTATCTTTGCACGGGTGTTCTCGCCGGATACTTTTTCTTTGTTGCTTCCTGCAATGCCGGCAGCTCTGGTTACAGCGGCACGTATGGCTGCAATCAGCGGGCAGATCGAGTGCACCACAGAAGCATTCGCTACTGGCGGAGGGGGAAGGATTACATCATGATAGCAGCGATCCGAAGAAAACTGTTGTGGTCCCAAACCGCAGTGTCCAGAGCTCGAGACGAATGTTCCAAAGTTGATCAGGGAGCCGTGCTCCCATCGTGATTGTGCTACCGCTGACCTCAAAATGCATTCAAATTAACGCTGTCATGGTGGTTGTGACGTTTCACGAAGGTAGTGTTTGAGCCCATCCTTTGGCTTTCTGCCATGTGGAACTTGCGTGTAAAAACACACCTAAATAAATGGCGTTATCACTGTGCACCATTTCAATTTGCGTTTCACAGTAAGCGTGCGTTCTGATACTTTGACCACACCATGTACTTTATTTTCGATTTTCAGTAGTTAAAAGTCGGGGGGTCAACCTATAATCCGGTCCGACCTATATTGCGGTTTCTACGGTACCAAAATGATGCAACGATGCTTAAAAGCATTACTGACAGGGTTACAATAGGTGCATAAAATAACAGAAAAACTGTAGTCACAGAACATCAATCATCAATCAGAAAATCATCAGAACAATGACGCTGATAATGGCCAGGCCTATTGCCTCTAGTCATGTCATGTTTAGAAAGAGTAAAACCAGGTTAGTAGCTCTCAACCCTTTGTCCACCTTCCGTGCTAAAAATTGTCAACGATAAAAACTTATTGCTGCGGAGTGCTACTTTTTTCTCGAACTTAAGTAGCTATTTTGTGAACTTGGATGTCATTCAGATTTTGTGATTTTGGCTCTACAGTGGCCACATGATTGAAACAATGGTATTTTACACGGTTAGCAAAAAGAAATACATAGAAACACTGCACACAGCTACGCGCATGTTGGTGCAGGCTTGGCGTTAAGTTATGGTGGCTAAAATCTTGCAGTTTCTGCCACTGTGGTATCGAGGTTGGAACTACAAAAAATGGCAATGACCAGGCTCAAGAGCTCGTGCCTACAGCAATGCGCGACAAAATTTAGGAATGTTACTGTAGTGATGACGAAGTTGGCAGATGAGAAGAAATGAGAAGCAGAGTCAACAACGAGATGGCGGTGGTGTCCATGAGATTGTGCTCCGCGCTTTCGAAGAAGGCTGCGACAAGTCGCCTGCATCACACTTTTGTCTTGGAGCTGAGGTCTGCAACTGTAGTGTTCAAAGAAAAAAAATCAGCAAGTGGTCATTTTTTTGCAATAGATCATTTTCCTGCCCCTCAAGTACCAAATGCATCCATCTTTCGCTCAATTTGAATGCATAAATTTCGTAAACGGCTTGTTTAAATCCAGATCATTGATCTTTTACAGTACTTCAAGATAACTTATGACCCAAAATATAAATAGTAGGAAAACAAGGCCAGTGACAGGCACAGTGGAAAATGTGGCATATGTGTCAAGCTCAACATCAGCTTTATCTATCCTTTATTTTTAGCCCATGTATTTGTCACATTTTTCTTGCAAGCAACTTCTATTGAAGCTTCACATTGAGCCCACGCGCACCAGACATCCCGATTGAAACGTAACATTTCAGCTACAGCAGCATGGTTACATCAATTAATTATTACGGCTGCCTGGCACAGGTCTGAAAACAGCTTACCTTGACAACACTGTTTTCAATTTTCGCTGCCTTTGCCATAAGCCCTCTCTGGGGCGTGGCGGAGCCATGACTTCGCGCTGCTCTCGACGTCATCCCTTGTGCTGCTTGGGAAACGTTTCCTTATAGCACCTGTAAAACGACATCACAAAAGCATTACTTGAGACAAGTTATAGTTTATCAATGGGGCATTAATGTATGTCATGTTCACATCGATAAACTAGCGTACCTCACTCTTATGATACGTATGGCTCGAAGTTTGTACTGCCAAATGTATCAAGGCATCATAGCAGTATATTTACATCCCACTGTTTTTCAAATTTTCGTTCTAGCTTATCACTTATCAACATTGCCACCCGTGGCGCACAGAAATAGGGCAGACTCCTAAATTTAAAACGCTATGCTGGCCACTGATTTACATAAGTTTCTAGCAAGCAATGGGTGCGGCTAGTTCTATAAAAGCAATACAAAAGCTTAGTCATGCTCGAGGCTCCCATTGAGGTGAGTGCGAAGAGAAATTGTTAAAACCAAATATAAATTGAATGAGACAGTAGTCACACCAAGCTGTATATATATCTATATGACTCTGCCTAGAACCTGAAAAATCAGTGCTGAAGCTGCACACTGAAATACAATTTCATACACTACTTACTGGAGTTATGGACGTAGGCTATTAAATACTTTTGTCAGACATTCTTCAATAAAAGTTGGAATGTGACCACTACTCAGAATAATATGAATAAATGTATATGTAGAACTAATGTTGGATTTAAAATTTTGGACTGTGAAATTGACACAGAGCTTGCAATAATTAATGCTATGTCAGAAAGTATGAAAGTCAAAAACTCCTGTATGTATAACCACATGAAATTACCATTAAAATGGAAACTCAGGAACACTTAGTGGAGTGAAACGCGCCGACAATTACAGGAATCTATACATGGATTTCATGTCCATAATAGGAATATGTAAGAGGAGATGGAAGTTGTTCATCATGCCTCAATATCTTACCGAGTGGCATTATCTACGTATCTAAAATAAATGTGATTGTTATTCATGAATGTATGTATTCATGTACTGCCCTCTTGCTTGGACCCAACTAGGGTCTGCAGTATTGTATAAATAAAAAATAAAATAAAAACCTTTAAAACTTGCATTTTTTCAAACAGCCTGTATCCAATTCTGTCCATTTGGCTAAATGACGTGAAGAGGCAGGTCTTTCTTAGCAATAATAGCGCTAAGATAGCTAATTTACTAAATTGATCTAATCAACTAAGTACTGTTGCAATGGTGGAACTGTGGCCTATCAGAATACAAGACGAACCAGTTGGAATCAATTGCATAAGTTTTGAGATATGGGAACTCAAACTGTGCAACAAAATGTGCTGCTCTTACTTTTCTCAAGTTGTGTCAATTCTCGGTCTGCACGCAGAAATGTCGGTCTCCATTTATTTTAGCCGTGCAGTCAAAATTACGGTATCATCAAAAAATTTGAAAAAATGTGCATACAATTAAAAAGAAAAGCCTTGCATATTCATAGCCGCCCTAACTGCACGTGATACGCCAATCAGGAGGCCTGCACAAGTGGTTTTTCAAGTGGCAAGACACTCGATATCACAAATTCAATTCGCTCGGGCCATTTACCAACCTGCGACCAAAAACAAGAGTTGCAAGATGCCATGCTTTTGTTTTATAGCCTAAAAAGTCTCCGAGAGCTGCACATTTCTCCAAGGCAGATGACCTATCCGCCGTAGGGGTGTAGTGGTTACGGTGCTCGAGTGCTGGCCCGAAGGTCGTAGGTTCGATCTTGGCCACAGCAATCGCATTTCTGTGTATGCAAAATGGTAGAGGCCCATGTACTGTGCAATGTTAGTGCACGTTTAAGAAAACCTGATGGTCGAAATTTCCGGAGCCCTCCACTACGGCGTTCCTCATTATCATAGTGGTTTTGGTATGAATAACCCCCGATATTACCTATTAAGGCAGATGACCTGCCCTACATATATATGTTGGTGCAGCTGACACCTGACAAGTGTACTTGTTACCAGCTTTTTTCGCAGTGTCGTGACACTGGAACAGCACCGAAGCCACCTTGTCATCATGCTCATTCAACTGCTGGAGGATTGGCTAGATCTGAAGACGGGATCAGACTGCCTGAACTTAAGTGTTCATGGACAAAGAATATGTAGAATATAACAACATTCATATTACTGCCCCCCTGACAAATAACACTCTTCACTGTGCTGGACGTGCAATATAAACAGTACGCCACTTACTGAACAGGCACTGGCACAGTTTGAGTTCTGAAAATTTCCTTTTCCCCTTCTTGCCATGCCGGGAAAATTGGGCAGCCAAGGAGTCAGCAAAAAGATATATGAGTATGCGCTTCACTGCGATGTTTGGGTTCACGCCACCAAGCTGGATCAGCTCGCTGATCTGCAATATTTGAACATGGGAAAAAATAATGTTTTAATACTTCAATAGAAAATATCTTCTTGCACGGCACCGCCCTTCTGCTGCAGCCTTCAAGGCTAAAAAGTTTCGGACCCACTTGAAAGCCGGGCGCCTAACAAAGCCATTTGTCATGTCTCCATCATGTACCAATAATTCGGGCTTATTATTTGAATGGAATTTCATTACCCTTCATGGCTAATTCAGATAATCTCCAGATAAGCCACTGCAGCCTAAGTTGTTGCCACTCACAAAGTACAGTGGCTCCTCCCTAGCCCCGCTGTGTAATAATATCATCATCATCATCATCATGAGCCTGTCTAAGCCCACTGCAAGGCAAAGGCCTCTCTCATGTTCCGCCAATCAACCCGGTCCTGTGCTTTCTGCTGCCACGTTATACCTAGAAACTTCTTAATCTCATCTACCCACCTACTTTTCTGTCTCCCCCTCACGCGTTTCCATCTCTTGGAATCCAGTCAGTTACCCTTAATGACCACCGGTTATCCTGCCGACGTGCTACGTGCCCGGCCCATACCCATTTCTTCTTCTTGATTTCAACTATGATATCCTTAACCCCCTTTTGTTCCCTGACCCACTCTGCTCATTTCCTGTCTCTTAAGGTTACACCTAGAATTTTCCTTTCCATCGCTAGCTGCGTCGTCCTCAATTTAAGTTGAACCCTCTTTTTAAGTCTCCAGGTTTCTGCTCGGTAGGTATGTACCGGTAAGATGCAGCTGTTATATACCTTCCTCTTGAGGGATAGTAGTAGACTACCATTCATGATTTGATAGTGCTTGCCGAATGAGCCCCATCCCATCCTTATTCTTCTAGTTATTTCACTCTCATGGTTCGGCTCCGCGGTTACTACCTGTCCTAAGTAGACGTGCTCCTTTACAAATTCCAGCCTCTCGCCCCCTATCGCAAAGTGCTGATTCTCTGCCCAGATTGTTCCACATTACTTTAGTTTTATACATATGAATTTTGAGACCTATTCTTCTACTTTCCGTATCCAGTTCAGTAATCATGAGCTGTAATTCGTCTCCCGCGTTACTCATCAATGCAATGTCATCAGCAAATCGCAGGTTACTGAGATATTCTCCATTAACTCTTATCCCTAATTCTTCCCAATCTAGGGCGCTGAAAACCTCCTGTAAACACGGGGTGAATAGCATTGGAGAGATCGTGTCTCCCTGTAGTACGCCCTTCTTTATTGGGATTCTGTCGCTTTCTTTATGGAGGACTATATTGGCTGTGGATCCGCTGTACATTTATTCCATTATGTTTATATAGGCTTCGTCGATGCCCTGATTCAGCAGTGCCTGCATGACTGCTGATGTCTCCACCGAATCGAATGCCTTCTCGTAATCTATGAAGGCTATGTATAGGGGTTGGTTGTATTCCGCGCATTTCCCTATCACCTGATTGATAGTATGAATATGGTCTATTGTTGAGAAGCCTGTACGAAATCCTGCCTGGTTCTTTGGTTGATTGAACTGTAATGTCGTATTAATTCTGTTAGCAATTACTTTTGCAACTAGCTTGTAGACAACGGACAGTAAGCTGATGGGCCTGTCCTTGACGTCTCCTTTCTTATGGATCAAGATGATGTTGGCATTCTTCCAAGATTCTCGTATCCTCGCCATCGAGAGACACTTCGTAGTACACCGTGGCCAGTTTTTCTAACATAATCTCTGCACCGTCTTTCAACAGGTCTGATGTTACCTGATACGCACCAGCGGCTTTGCCTCTTTGCATTCCCTTTAGGGCTTTCTTTACTTCTCCTGTCAATACTGGTGGGATGTCAGATTCCTCTGGGCTATTACTGCTTTTTACGTTATTATCCTGACTGTCTCGGCTGCTGTACATCTCTGTAGAACTCTTCCGCTACCTTCAACTATTCTATCCATATTGGTTGTGACCTTGCCTTCCTTGTCCCTTAATGCATACATCTGAGTTTTGCCTATGCACAGTTTTGTCTTCATAGCTTTGAGGCTTCTTCCGTTCTTTAGAGCATGCTCAATTCTCTCCATGCTGTACTTTCTCATGTCGACTACTTTACGCCTATTGATTAACTTCGAAAGCTCCGCCAGCTCTATTGTCTGTTGCATTTGAGGCTTTCATGGCTTGACGTTTCTTAATGAGGTTTTTCGTCTCTTGGGATAGCTTGCCAGTGTCCTGTCTAACGACTGTACCCCCGACTTCCACTGCACACTCCTTAATGATACTAGTCAGATTATCATTCATTGTGTGAACGCTAAGGTCGGTTTCCTCGGTTAAAGCCGCGTACGTATTCTGAAGTGAAACTTGAATTCCTGTACTTTCCCTCTCAGAGCTAGTTCATTAATCGGCTTCTTGCGTATCAGTTTCTGCCGTTCCTTCCTCAAGTCTAGTTGAATTCTAGATCTTACCATTCTATGGTCACTGCATCGGATCTTGTTAACTACTTCCACATCCTGTACAATGCCCGGGTGGCCACACATTATGACGTCTATTTCATTTTTAGTTTCGCCATTAGGACTCCTCCACGTCCACTTACGAGTAGCCCGTTTTCTGTAGAAGGTATTCAAGATCCGTAAATTATTGCGTTCTGTGAACTCTACTAGTAACTCCCCTCTGGCGTTTCTAGAGCCGGTGCCATATTCCCCAACTGCATGATCTCCAGCTTGCTTCTTGCCTACGTTTGCATTAAAGTCGCCCATCAGTACAGTATACTGTGTTTTTACCTTACTCATTGCTGATTCTACGTCTTCGTAGAAGCGTTCAACCAGTTGATCATCATGGCTGGATGTAGGCGCGTAGGCCTGTACCACCTTCATCTCGTACCTCTTATTAAACTTATTTACGATACATATCATCCTCTCATTAATGCTATAGTATTCCTCTACATTGCCAGCTATATTTTTATGAATAAGGAACCCCACCCCTAGTTCTCTTCTGTCAGCTACGCTAAAAAAAATCCGCATGATGATGGAATTGTCTAACGAGGCCTGGGGTGCAGCCTCGCTGGCGACCACAGCCAGTAATGCACTCCCTCACCAGAGCAGGATTGGCCACCCTGGTGTAGTACTTGGCCACTACGTCCCACATGAATACACCAATTAACCCTCGGCCCTCAGTCCCCAGCGGATGCGAAGCAACTGACCAAGGCGGCGGTCAGGCCTGCGACGCAGCAGAGGGTGCTAAGAATCTCTGGGTCCGGATAGGCCGCCATTAGAATCTGAACTTAACTACGTATAACGCTAGAACGTTATCTAGTGAGGCGAGCCTAGCTGTACTATTCGAGGAATTAGAGGGTGTTAAATGGGATGTAATAGGGCTCAGTGAGGTTAGGAGGCCACAGGAGGCTTATACAGTGCTGAAGAACGGCCACGTCCTATGCTATAGTGGCTTAGCTGTAATAATATGCCTCCTGCCAAGTCCAGTTTGTACTAATGCTTAAGTTTGTCAAGACGCATTGCATACGTGCCTAGTTAAACACCGTGCCCAATCCGTGGAAGGTGTATGGAAACAATTAGGGTTGTTTCCCAGCGCATGCTGGTACTTTGGCAATTAGTCAAGGAAACGCTCACTATGCCCTGACATCTGCAATGCTATGTCAGCTCACACACAAGAATTAACAAGGTAGAATATTTCTGGACTGCTGCTTTCAAAAACCAAAAGACAAACAACTGCAGTTTCTCTAAATTGCATATTGAGGCAAAACCATGATTCCACTACATTTTAATGGAATTAGATAGACTTGAGTATCACAAAGCAGCTTTCACACAACTGAAATATCAGCTGACCAAAACGCTGACATACCAGGACGTCTTCATTTTCCTTAGTAAGTGACTTCTCGAACTCCATCAAGGCATCCACATCTTCGAAGGGGCTTGAGACTAGCGGAGCAAGGTGCTGAGGCAGTTCTACAAGCGGCAAGTGACGTGTCCATGGAGCTTGCTATCTGTTGTACGGTTAGTTTTATGATGTTATAAGTTCTGAGCACTTCACCGTGAAATTCTGAAAACCAAAATGATGACAATGAACCGCACAAGCTCCTAAAAAAATAAACACACCAACCAGAGTACTGGTATTCCAACAAATGATTGTCACTTAATCCATCACATCAAAAAAAGATTACAAGCTCTATTGCTCATGTGCACTGCTACAAAGCAACGGTTGCAGGTTTTTATAACTTGAATGACGGAGCTGGTAGCCACAAAGGTTGTAACTACATGCTACACATTAAGGAAGAGGTCATGAAGTAAAGACACATGTGATAGGAGGATCCTGAAATCTACTTAAAAGCTGTCACTTTCAAGCGCAATGACAAGGCTAATGACTCAAAACATAGAAATATGTTAAAAGTTTGCGAAGTTTCACCAAAATGCAGCCACTTCCCAGGTACATTTTAGCCAAAGGTTAAAGGCTGTGGAGTTCCGCTTACCTCGTTCTGGGAGAGCATTCAGGCCAGATGGCTCAGATGTCACAGATGGCCCCGGGGAGGCAGCCGGCCGAGAGGAAGTATGCCCTGTGAAAGTGTGGCAAAATGTCAGAGGCATGCACAGCAATTTATACCCACATGCTTCCGTGTAGGTGTCATCACGGCAAATGTTTGCGCAAGCTGTGCAGCTGTAACTTAATAAAGAATACTTTAGTTTTAAATGCGAAGTATCTTAAGGCGGAGCTCAATCCGGTGGTGGTGTGCGGCGTGACCACCCTTACTGCGCATGCGCATACCCTCTCCACACACCTCCTCTCCACTCCCCCTCACCATTCCCCCTGTCATCTATCCTCTCCCATTTCCCCTCTCCACTCACCCTCTCCCCTTCCTCTCTCCACTTTCCCTCCCCCCTCCCTCTTTCCACTCTTCCTCTGAAACGCGGGCTAGACATGCCGAAATTCTCTCCTGCGCAACGCCGCAATGAGCTCGAGCGCATGCGCGTCCCCTCCCCTTCTCTCTCCTCTCCTACGCTGCCCCCTCTCGCCCGCCTGTCGACCGTGTTCCCCGCTTGCCCTGTGAGAATTAACGGCCAGGCTAGATGGAAGATACGACGCGTGTAGCGTCGCTCTTCGCGTTCCACGACGCGAGCTCGGTAGCATGCCCAACGAACGCCAACGGAACGCGATCGTGCAAGTGCTCCGGCTTCGCATCTATTCATGGTCCCCTTTAGCGGGAGATGGTGTAATTTTTTCCTGCTCTGCTTTTCACCTTTTAATAATGATGCTGTGCATGTAGGCTAACAGTACTTTTAGCTTTTCATGCTCGACTAGGTATGTATTTTTTAATTATTTCATTAGAGATCCTGTCTGCCAGTTGGACACATATGGTGCAAAAGTGAAAAAATGTTAGGCAGAAATAAGTTACTTCCTTCACGGGTCATAATAATATGAATATCTGAGGTTTTACGTTCCAAAACCACGATAGGATTATGAGAGACACCGTGGTAGAGGGCTTCGCAAATTTTGACCACCTGGTTTTAACGCGCATTTCGCCTACGTCAAAATGAGACTGCCGCAGCCCGAATTGAACGTGCGGCCTTCAAGTCGTACCTCACGGATTAGTCAGGTGGTATTTTGATTCACAGCCCAAGTTATTCCATGTCAACTACAAATAGTGAAAGAGAATAATCTTTAAAACACTCCGTGTGGGTACTCCTCCCCAGCCCCAAGTGTAATGGTCTGGCAATCATTTATAAGCAAAGTACTAAAGATGCGCATGCTTCAGCAAAACATTTCA
Organism: Rhipicephalus sanguineus; assembly: GCF_013339695.2. Lineage (NCBI taxonomy): Eukaryota > Metazoa > Arthropoda > Arachnida > Ixodida > Ixodidae > Rhipicephalus > Rhipicephalus sanguineus. The sequence goes on from NC_051177.1 coordinate 6,549,961, forward strand.
TATCAGAGGCAGCCTGTGTTGTCACTAGCATTCGATCAGGTTTCTTTATTGAATGGGGCAAGTGCAAAAATGACGCAAACAAAAAAGGCACACAAACAACCCCACGTAGTGCTGTCAGCTATGTTCTACCAACTAGCCAAGATGTTTATCCTTCAAGGTTTATTTATTGAACACGTTTTCCGTCGCTTATAAGTATATCGTCTGAGAAGGGCTGAGAAGCTACTTTACACTAAAGGGTTTGTGCACTGCTAGCATGCATATCTGCTTGGTACTGTAAAGCTAAGTAGAAGTTAAACTGTAAGGGTAAAGCAGAAACGTTCGGGTAGACTTCATTACCGGACACCAGCAATATTGCAATACTCTGTACCTGACTACTGAGAACAAACCCCAATCTTAGTCCCAGAGAATTTCGTGCCTTCAATATATGCCGTTGCAAAAAGTCATCCATGAAAACAGGCGACATAGTTAGCCCTGAGGTAGCCGCACTTCTATTATGTCTTGAAAACTTCACTCTCTAATAAAAAATGCCATCACCTGTAATTTCAATGTTGCAACGCTGAGAACTTGACTGCTGGCCAGACGGTCTCTGTTCGGCTTTGGGAGATAAAAAGAAGGAAGGAAAAAAAATCAACGCGTTTCTTTTATTACAGCATATGATTGTAAAGCAGTACTGACACGAATTTTATAAATTTTCGAGTTGTTGCTCTAAATGAAAGCACGGGTGTCGAAAACCCTAAAAAGTGTCGTCGTGCCTGGGGGTGCATTGCATATATTTTTAATACCGCTTTTTTTCAACCAGCAGTTTCGGTTTCGGTTTTGAAAGGGCGGCTTCACAGGGACGTGTCCAGTCTACCCGTGACGTCACAGGCAGACTGCAACCCACGAAACATGCACCTGCTTTCCTTTGCTGTCAGTCGAACGTGGTTCATGATGAGTGAACGGTCGTCCAGCGCCTTCGACAGCGATTTCTGCGATTTAGGCTGCATGCAGGATCCAGATTTCTCAAACCAAGTGAGCTTACTTGAAACGTCATAGCACTGTCCATGCGGTGAAGCTGCCTTGCAGATGCTGTGAGATTAAAACTTTAAAATCAAACTAAAATATATTATGCGTGTTTCCCAGCTGCGGTGTGGGGAGAGCGTTAACACTACATGTCAAGGAAACCAAAAACGTCCATTTTGCTGCGCTTCAAAATCGTGTCAGTACTCCTTTAACACTCTCAACGCAATGTCACAAAAACAGCACATTCACACCTGGTTTCTTTGGTTCCACAAACAGAATGTGCAAGTTACATTACTGTAGATATATGGCAAAGTTGAAATATAGTTCGTGTTCAAGCAAAAAGTCTGCCACCAAAAATGCTAAGCATTAGTCACAGCATATTTTTTATATCCACCCAATACTAGGCAAATTTTTACATGATAAAATGCCATGGTCATGTTGGATAGACACTATTTATATTCTAATATTCGCTTTATATGTACAATACGAAAATGAGCAACTAGCTTTATCTCTTATAACGAACATGTATTTAAATGTGGTCAGTGGCTAAATATAATGCTGATATAATGCTGAAAGAGCCTAACAAATTTCAAGGAATGTAGTAGATGCCAAAATCGGACAGTAACCTGACAGAAAACTGATTACAGTTGAACACCCTTTATCAGAGGCACGATGTAACAGACACTTGGAGTATAAGGGACACCAGTGTGCTACATAATTGTAGGGGTTAATAAGAAAATGCATAATATAGTACCCTGCTTATAAGAGACACCTCATACAAAAGACAATAATCGCGCCCCCCATGCATGTCTCTTATAAAAGGGTTCAACTGTACAGCTTAAGATTTGCGTGCTTGCAAGGAGTGCTGTGACATTTTTAGACAGCATAAGTAACTTCAATCGAATTGATGCGACTTTCAATGTTCACAAATAAAGCATGCCTCCTTTTCAAGACTTGTGCTGATGCCCCTCAGCAAGTATGTCAGCAGAGAGTTCCAAAAGATGACGTTGGAGATGTGTACGGCAAATATGATGTTTCGGAGAGAATATAACTGCTGCACCACCCCAACCACACGTAGTATAATAACGTTTCATTTCACCATCAAACACCAAGATGAAATAGATAATGAAATAGTTCATTTTCCACATCCACTCGCTTGCGTCCAGGCATTTCGCTACACACTCATCGTGCGATTCGTACAATGACGACACAGTGTCATTGCTAAGAGACGCAGCTGTGAGTTCAATAGTATTGGTGCCACAAAACGAAGACACACGTGTGGAATGTAACAGACAGCTCGTCGGTTTGCTGGCATTACCGCTTTTGTACTTTTACGTCACGTCACACAGGAGTTTTCTACCTCTCGGAAGAAGTTTTTGAAATTTCCACTGATTTTTTTGTGTCTGTACGCTTTTCAGGCAATCGTAGTACATCCAGTTGAGTAAAGGGCAACATTAACAAGATGTAAAATATGAAATAATTAAGAAATCGGCACTGATCAAGTATGTACACTTACCGCTGGAACGCTGCCTCACCAGAGGTTCTGCTTCCTCACTCCTGGAAGCACAGCATGCTGGACATAAAATGATAATTTGAAGTGGCGAGCTAGTTGGTTGATCTCACTAAGTTTGTACAGCGCGAATGAATGCCGACAGAGAATAAACACATCCACATACCCACAGCGCTGACTATCAAGTGGAATTGTTTATTTTAATGTGCACGTGATGTCTATATATATATATACCGGTGAAAACAAAACAAAAAAGATACAGTACGTGGACCCAAACATGCAAGTTTTTCCGCAATCACAACCCGACGCAACCTGTCTAGGGAGAGAGCACGAAATCTCATTTCTTTGTCGGACAGTGACGAAGATAGCATGCCGACACACTAATTCATATTTTCCTATTTCACAAGCTTCGATAATGTCTCTCGTCAATATCTTTTGCCCTGTTCAGAATGCTAATTTTATCAAGCATTGCTAAACAGCCAAATTTTTTACAGCGAATTGCAAGATGTTCGGAAAGTATTCTTTCCGCTTGATAGTAAGCACTCGGTGTATGTGTTTCTTTGGCCGCGTTCAGTCGTGCTGTTCAAACTTGGCCATATTGAGATGCAAATACATTTCAGAATCAGCAGCAACGTTTTCAAACTAAAAGCAATGTTCTATTAAGAGACACAGTTTACTACTATAGCTTTTCCAGAGTGTTCAAACTCTAGAAAAGTTTCAGGCTTCACACTTTAAAATTTCGATTATTCCAAGCAGAAACTTTTTACCTCTACCTCAGCTTTATCAAATGTTGATGCACATAAAAGTTTTTACATGCGCCTAATGAAAGAATTAAAAATACAGATTTACCAAAATTCCTAAGCGGCAAAAAATAATACTAATAACAGAAAATGCCATCTGCATACTGCCTAACCTTGGGGAAAGCTTGTCGGTACTGTCGGAAGTGAAACATCACTGTCTTCAGCATGCGCGCTGTTTGACAAGTCTTCTCGAGGCTCCCAGACAATTTTGGCAGTTCTCCTCCTCTTCGGCGGCAGCTCATCACTGGCAAGGTCCGACGTATACTGACAGAGGTCTAGATTTTTTCGTGCATCGTCATATGTGGCTATATGAACAAGGAAAACAGTGCATCTATCTAAACACACAGAACTGCAAAATGAACATAAAATTAAACTTAGAACTGCCAAAAATTGCATGATGTGTAAATGTTACCTGCAGTGAGCGCGCAATAAAACCATGAGGGCCATTGCAATAGCGAAAGGGTTCTGTCTGCCTAAAATGGTTTTTACTGATGCAATTTGATATTATGAGTCCGGTGATTCTGGTTACAAGGCTTCCAACCAAACCCCTTAGAAATTTTCATCAGCTGTTACCTCTTCCACTATTTTTGTAATTGGTTGAGCGCCAAATTATTGAATAATTCTCTTTCACTTGCAATAGTAGGCACAAAATGGCAAAACATGACTGGTATTCAATTGCACTATCAATTAGCATGATTTTTTCTGCAGTTACATACCACGGCCTTTCATAAGTAAATACACTTACAGAAATGTCCCTTTACACGCACACTGTAGCTCTGCCACGGTGGTGAGTATCCGCAGGGCTGGTTCCTTCTGATGAGGGCTTTAACTTTTTGTTTGACATTTTGACCGCACAAAAAAGACGAAGACAGAGGGAGGTGCGACGACACGGGCGGTAAACTTTCAACTCATTTTATTCAGTGAAAGACATAGCAATATATAGCGAGTTTTGACATGCGCAGACACAGTTACGTCCGCTCATCAGTCTAGTCAAACTAGTCAAAATGTCAAACAGTAAGCACCAACTAGGCCAAACGCAAGTTCTCCTAAAGGCTTTAACTTTGTCAGCCGGTGCCTTCGGCCACATGCACACATTGTCTCTGACCCAAGACCCAGGCACAACTTCGATTTCACCCACTCCAAGAAATTCCACAATAGCATATGCCATCTGCAAATATGTAGCACCATGTAGACAAAGCAGTTTCTCCGCTCAAACGACCCAACACGAGTGTTTAGAGGGCCCGAAAGTCAAAGCAACAACAATTTTTTCACCACACCGAGGAGCACCAAATGCATATAATCTAGAGGAACATCTCTTACTAAATCGATGGGCAAATCTACAAGGACAGATGTGCCTTTGTGATGATCAGGGTCCTTCTGTTGGCGGAAGCTGGCATCCGTCCGCATTTCACAGTCGGAGTCCAGTAGTACAACTCTGTTCCCTCTGTAGGCACCTTCACATGTACACTTTGGGCAAGCACTGTAGCCAGAGTGGCCTTTAGTTGAGAGAATAAATGAGCGCGCAGGAGCGTCACATATGAACGCCTTCACAAACACCGGAACACTTTGACCACTAACACTTATGCCACGTTCGAGTATGCCTTTGATCTCAGTTACAAATGGCAACAGAAAGTCGTTTGCTGACTCTGGCTTGCTTGTTCCAGCAAACGCACCAACTATAAATGGCACTTGCTTCTTCGAGTTAACAATAAGGCACTGTATAGGCCAAAGCTGCAGATTGGAGCTTTTCGCTAGTGGCAGCCCATCAATATTGAACGCGAGACCCAAAGTTTGCGGAAATTGGCGAAAGCCGCTCAATGCGTGCAACAACCCTCTTTGAAGTCCGAAGTGAACATAATGCCCAGGCGCAAGAACGGTAATAGGGCACTCAAGGCATGGACCTCGCGGAGTTCGCAAAAGAGTGCGGGCGTCGCTCGGGAGGGAGGAGTGGTGCGGCTTCAGAAGTTTCAAAAGGTCGCTGAACGCGTTCCTCTTGATACTGTGCTTCACTGCCCACTTTTGCAGTGCCCCACCGAGATCTTCCTCGCCAACGTCTGTATTATTGGGACTAGCAGCCCTGGCTTCGGTGGATACCACAATGTCAGGTGAAGGCTCAAAACTACAGCCGAGATCGGCTGCGGCGCTCGAGATCGGATGCAACACAGCGCCCGCCGTTAAATCAGACTGTAAGCTGTCATTGAAGTTTGAGGCTTCACGAGCTTCCGGTGGGCTGAACGTGCCCGAATACTGCTCACACATAACGGCTTCATTGCCGAAGATAGCACGGCTGTCTTGACAAATCGCCGACTTTTCATCGCTGACAGGTAACACATTTGTAGGCTCGCCTAAAAGTCTAAAAAGTTGCTGTGTTCGCCGAGCAGCTCTTTAAACTATACAAATGCGCTCCCAATCGCTCTCCATGACAAAGGCTGCACCGGAGCGCGGGACAAGCAATGAACCGCAACACTCAATACTACCGCTCGCCAAACAGAATATGACAGAGGAAGGAACAAGAAGAAATACTTACCGAAACCGTTGTACGATGCAGGCAGCTTAGAAATGATGGAAGGGGGGCATCCCAGCAAAAGGTCGATACAACTATAACAAAACGTTTCGTGCTGTTCTATGAGCGCCGTCGCGTCTTCCGCCGCCGCAAAATGGGCACCAAATAGGCGGGAAGACAACAGAGGCTTGAGGATTGTGTTGGATTGGCTTCGTAGAATAGTTTTATTTGTTTATTGTTGTTGTTGTTTCAAGCGTATAAAACATAATTGCATAAAACAAAGCCATGCGACGTGTTAATGCTTAAATAAATTCAAAATTGAACAGTTTCAAAACATGAATTTTTAGAAATTTCATTTAACAGTGCGTCTTATAATCGGGATATTTAGCAGGTTCAATCCAGGGTTCAACAACGCGAGGGCTCTTCACTTTGATCAAATGTGGAGCCGAAGCTCAGTTTATTTTCTCTAATTATGCACATAGCTCTACAAATGATTTGCGCCGTGCCATGTGGAGCCATTAACATTGCGCATGGATAATAAATTAATACATTGCGATGGATTTTTACTTCAAGAGCTTTTTTTTGCTGTTGCGCAGAACCGAAACAGCCAATAAATGTTCGCATTTGAGAAGTGTACCAGCAAGTAAGGAGATTTTTAGCGTGTTGACGTACTTTAAATGTTATCCTGAAGCTTTGTTACGTCGGACTTCCCGTGGATTTCCGAGTTGAGACGTCCGCATGCGGTGATTCTGTGGAAGTCCGGCGGACGTCCGTCATTGGCACCAAAATTCCGGATTTTTATCGGATGTCCGCCGAACGTCCGTCACGGGCACTGGACGTTCGGACTTTAATCGGACGTCCGCCGGACAAAGTGTGCCGTCTGGAAGTGTACGGTGTGTATTCCTTTAGTTTGACTTTCCGCTTCCCGGCCACAAGTTAGGCCAAATAAAGAGTTCCATCTTGGACACGCCGACTGCAGCCTTTGTCGACGTCACGATCACGTGACATCTGGTGGAGGTGCTTCCCGGTCCATGTACCGAACGCCCCCTTCCAGCTGTGAGCCAAGTCCGCACCGCCAAGGAGACATTGACGCCAACCGGCGGCCCAGCTGCAGGCAGCAAGGTCTCCCACCAGAATACGGACCCCTACACGAGAAGACCATGACCGCGACGAAGATGACAGGCACGATGACGGCCATGGTGTCCCCTGTAGCGATCGTGATGCAACCACCCAGAGAGCCGCCGACATTCTATGGATTGCCGAATGAAGACCTCGAAACCTGGCTCGAGACGTTCGTAAGGGTCTCAACATTCAACAAGTGGGACTCCGAGGACAAGCTGCGCCGCATCTACTTTTACTTGGAAGACGCAGCAATGACCTGGTTCGAGAATCGGGAGTCCACCATTCGAAACTCGGACTTCTTTCGCAGCGCTTTCTTGGTGACTTTGGCGAGCGTCGTCCGAAAGGAAATGGCCGCAGCGTTGCTGGAGACACGGGTCCAACTCCCAAACGAAAGCATGGCCATCTTCGCAGAGAAAATTACCCGGCTGTTTCGCCACACTGACCCTGCCATGCCCGAGGACAAGAAAGTTCGCTTCCTTATGTGAGGAGTCAAGCAGGAGCTCTTCGCGGGACTGATGCGGAACCCACCAAGCAGCCTTCAAGAATTCGTCTCAGAAGCAACGACCATCGAGAAGACGCTGGAGATGCGAACCCGCCAGTAGAACCGCCACTTGATCCAAGACAGCACTGCGGTTCAAGCCATCGGCTCCAATGATCTGCGCGAGACGATAAGGGCCATAGTGCGCGAAGAACTTCGGAGAATGTTCCCGTCGTGAGAGCTTCAAGATGCCTAGATGGCAGACAAAGTCCGAGAGGATATCCAACAGTCTGTGGGCATCCCCGAGTCAGCGCAGCCGCAGCTGCAAGCCATGAGCAATGGTGCTGCAGCCCGACGCAAGTCCCCCTCGTCGCCCAAGTCAAGACGCCGCGCCGCCGAAGCAGTTCCGTCGCCAGGCACCAGTGCTGCCACCACCGACGTCACACCGCCCTCCAGCCGGCCATAGATACACGCCTAGGAAGACCGACGTTTCGCGAACCCCCGACCACCACACACTCTGCTACCATTGTGGAGAATGTGGCCACACCTACCGCCACTGGCAGTACCGACAGATGGAACTACGTGGGTTGCCCATTGACGCGCCACGTCCACAGCAATGTGAACGAACACGCGACATTGCCGGCTACTTCGCAGGAGCGCAATGGACACCCCGACCACCTTCCCGTTCGCCGTCGCCAGGCCTCTATGTCTCACCGCAGAGCCGCCGGTACAGCGGCCCTAACCGGGGCCGTTCCGCGAGCCCATATCCGTAAAACTAAGGGCAGAAACCGATGTAGGTGCGGTGATTGCACGACGAACTACCGAAGACCCGCCGCAGCCGACGACGACGGCAGGACAAAACCTTAAGAACACGACTCAAACCAGACGGAGCCCTGATAACCAAACCGCGCGGCCGGAAGACTTGACGACGCAACGGGGATGCAGCGGAGCAAACCCACGTAGCCGTGACCTAACACCGCGGCCTAACTGCAACGCATGACGACGAACTAGTGACCTCGAAGTACTATTCAACGGCCACAACGTCACGCCTCTCGTCGACACTGGCGCCGACTATTCCGTCGTCAGTTGACCATTCGCCACAAAATTGAAGAAAGCTGCGACTGCTTACCAAGGCCCTGTAATCCGCTCCGCTAGAGGCTACCAAATTACGCCGGCTGGAGTCTGCACCGCAAGAGTCACCATCAATAACCGGAATTATCCTGCGAGCTTTGTAATCTTACAGCATTGCTACAGGGATGTGATACTCAGTATGGACATCCTAAGTCACCACGGCGCGTGTCATCGATCTGAGGTCTGAGTCAGAAACACTAACCTCAGAAAAAGCGCTGCCGCCGCACACGATGCCAGGGAACCCCCACTGAATGTGATAGAAGAGCATGTCACCATTCCACCTCTCTTCAGCGTTGTCATTTCCGCCAGCACCGAAGAAACCGCAGACCTTGAAGGCGTCATCGAGAGCGATCAGCACCTGCTTCTGAACCTTCAGATTTGCGTCGCAAGAAGCATAGCCGAGCTGCGCGAGGGCAAAGCAATGGTAGTGCTGACAAACTTCAGACACGAATATAGGTACCTCAACATTGGTACGACGGTCGCCTACATCGATGAATCCATGCACGCCAGCAATGCTTTGGCCCTCTTCAATTTCACCGAAGCAGCTTCGATCGAGGTCCCCAAACAGATTTCGGCGTGAACCCGCGCCTCCTGAAGCACAAGTGAGACCAGCTTAAAACCCTGCTCCGGCAATTCATGCACTGCTTCTCGTCGTCGTCAAGAATTCGACAGACCCGAGTCGCGAAACATCACATAATAACAGAAGAAGGTGCCCGATCAATCCGTCATAGCCGGTACCGAGTTTCCACGCAAGAACGCGAGGCCGTTAAGAAATAGGTCGACGAAATGCTACGCGACGACATCATCTAGCCGTCCAAGAGTCTGTGGGCACCGCCCGTGGTGCTAGTGGAGAAGAAGGATGGTACTCTACGTTGTTGCGTCGATTGTCGTCGCCTGAATAAAGTCACGAAGAACGACGTGTATCCTCTATCCCGGATAGACGACGCTCTGGATCGATTACACAACGCGAAGTACTTTTCGTCGATGGACCTCAAGACCGGTTACTCGCAAATAGAAGTAGACGAGAGAGACCAAGAAAAGACTGCCTTTATAACACCAGACTGCCTTTTTGAGTTCAAGGTCATGCCTTTCGGTCTTTGCTCGGCACCTGCGACGTTCCAACGCGTCATAGACACCGACTGGCCGGATTGAAGTGGCAGACGTGCTTTGTGTATTTGGACGGCGTCGTAGTGTTTTCCTCGAACTTCGACGAGCACCTCCGGCGGCTTGAGGCAGTACTTCAAGCAATCAAGACCTCCGGACTCACCTTGAAGCCTGAAAAGTGCCGCTTCGCGTACGAGGAGCTCTTGTTTTGGGGTCACGTGGTCAGCAAGATGATGTTCACCCAGACCCGCGGAAAACAGCCACCATCGCTGCCTTCGCGCCACCCACTGACAAGGCCGTGCGCCGTTTTCACGGCTTGTGCACCTACTACAGACGCTTCTTCAAGGAATTTGCCCGCATCCCCGAGTCACTTACTATCCTTACCAGGACCGACGTCGAGATCAAGTGAGAACCGCCACAGGAGGAAGCATTTTAAGAACTAAAACAACGACTTCAGACGCCTCCGTTACTTGCGCATTTCGACGAATACGCCGAAGCAGAAGTACACATCGACGCAAGCAGCGTAGGACTCGGCAACCTCCTTGTGCAGAAGACTGACGGGCTCGAAAGGGTCATCAGTTATGCTAGCCGGTCGCTATCAAAGGAAAAAATCAACTATTCCACAACAGAAAAGGAGTGCCTGGCCATCATCTGAGCTATATCAAACTTTCGCCTCTACCTCTACGGCCGGCCCTGAAAAGTTGTGAGAGACCACCACGCCTTGTGTTGGCTAGCTAACTTCAAGAACCCTTCAGGTCGCCTCGCACGGTGGAACCTACGACTTCAAAAATTCGACATTACAGTCGGTTACAAGTCCGGAAGAAAACACTCCGACGCTGACTGCCTGTATCGCGCTCCCGTCGACCCACCGCCGCAGGATGATCATGACGATCACTGCCTCTTGGGAACCATAAGTGCCGCGACTTCGCGGAACGACACCGAGCGGACCGAGAACTCAGGGGCATTGTGGAATACGTCGAGGGCAGGACGACCGTTGTTCCGAAGGTATTCATGCGGAGATTGACATCATTTTTCTTGTGCGACGGTGTTCTCCTAAAGAACTTCTCGCCGCTTCGAGCCGATTGCCTTCTCGTGGTGCCCTCGACATTACGACCAGAGGTCCTCCAGGCTCTGCACGACGATTCGACGTCTGGACACCTGGGTGTTTTTCGCACGCTCGCAAGAATACAGGAAAAGTACTACTGGCTGCGCCTTGCCGCCGACGTCACTCGCTACGTAAAGGCCTGCCAGGACTGTCAGCGACGCAAACGCTGCCGACTAGGCCAGCCGGACTTCTGCAGCCTATCGAGTCACCGCGATGGCCGTTCCAGCAAATCGGGATGGACTTACTGGTGCCGTTCCCGACGTCGAATTCTGGAAACAAATGGATTGTCATAGCTACCCAAGCAGCCACAGATATCCCTCAGGAATCCAGTATTAATCCGTTTCGGCTGTAATGGATATCCAGTGGAGATCCGTAAATCTCCGCTGGAGTTCAATCAGAGGTCCGGCAGATGTCGAAAAAAACATTTTTGCAGATATACCGGATATCCAGAATGGAATCCTGTCGTGGACATATTATCCAGCTTATACGTATGTTGTGCCTTAATGTACAGTACTCACAGATTGAAACAACAAGCACAAAGCAACACTCAAATAAGGAAGAGACACGTACACAGGAAGGGCGTCTACGTGTCTGTTCCTTACTCAAGCATTAATTTACATTTGTTCAGATGCCCAAGCTAACTTATCACCAACTAGCCCAAGTGTCTACATCAGACTAACGACTGGTATGCACAATAACTGGAGGCAAGTGCGTTATGTTGCTACAAATGCAGCTGCCAAAAGTAATATCGCGTCTGATATGATGGTTAAAGTTGAATGTACGCCAATACGACATGAACTGAAGATGGTAGAAATGAAATTGCATTCATATCTTAGCTTTAAATTGCAGTTTCAATTTGTGAGCGCTGAACAAAGCCTAAGTGGGATGGAAAGCATAAGGGTGTGGCGCAGAGCCACTCACCAAGGAATGCAACTGACACCCAAGTGCACTCAGGCAAGTAAATGATATATATATTTGGAGATAAGTAAAATACAAAACATAAAAGTGCAAATACAATACAAAACAATGCGCAGCCATTGCGTGTAAACGCAAGGCAGTGACGTTTTCATAGGTCTTGAGTAATGTTGCGCAGGGTTTATAAATGAAGTAGAGGGTCAGCAGAAGATGCATATATTAGTTCGTATTTCAGTCATTTAGGCTGCTGCATCAGTTACACAACTATACTGTTTACTGGCTATTAGTTCATATAATAGAACAATCAAGTGAACAAGTCAATATTATATCTCGATTAGTATGGGGTATACATCAAAATATTTTATTGTACGTGGCACCTCAATGATGTTTCTGGGTTCTAAACCTAGTAAATAATTTTCTGGTTATGACCTGTGACGTTGCACATTGTTATGTGTAAGAAAGCTGCTGTTTCAGCTTATGTAGTGAATACACGTTCATTTGTGAACACCTCCATAAAGGCGTACATGAATATCCTTTGAAGATCCATAATTGATTATAAATGGTATGTACGTCACAACTCCAAAAATGGATATCGAATATGCTATCTTCGATGTAAATCCACTGAATGTCCCATACTGGCACTGGGCATTGGGCTCTCGCATAGATACTGAGCGGATATCCGTTGTTGCTTGGGTACCGACTACCTCACCCGCTACGCCGAGACAAGTGCCCTGCCGAGAGGCACTGCCGTGCTACAAATTGGTGGATGCCGAGTTTCTTCTTTCACTGCGCGTATGAATGGGCGCAGGATACTTTCACCTAGCACTGCAAGAAATTGCAGCTTGCATGCGTTCTGCAAATGAAAGCTCCTGGGTAATCTTATCACATATGTCTCTTTGAGAAAACGTGACGCAATGCACATTTCCTGCGCCGTCAAGTGTCTCGGAAGAAGGGGTAGAGAGCGGCGCGCACAGAGCACTGCCAGTACAAGTTACGTACTTTCGTCAGCCTAGCGTCGTTCGGTTCAGCGGCTACTGCAGAAGTCGGACCTTGCGCTTTCTCTGGAGTTCCGGCGCGCACGCACTTCAAGAGCACCTACTGTGTGTACGAGCAGGCTGGCAGCTAAAAAAGCACGCGTGTGCGCAGCTCACGCTCTCGAGCTTTGCAAGCAGCCGTCAGAAGGCGCCGCGGTGCTGTTTGCCACGTGCTCTCATGGTCTCTAGAATTTTGACCGCGTCTGTACATGTTGCACACGCTTCCAAAATCAAAACCGTACACAAGCGGAATCCCTCAGAGACGACGCCTCGACAGAACCCAGCAACATGCCTTCACTACTCAAGGTCCGACAGCGGGCCGCTAGCCTTGGCCAGCAGACCGCACGCGGCGCACACAACCACGCGCCAGAGCACAGTCTGGCGCGCGTTTGTCTCTAAAGAAAGCCAATAACTAGAAATTCTTATGGACAGAGAATTGTGCAATTAAAGCCAGGAAAACTACGGACAGTCAGGTCTACAGCATTGCTAAGGAATCTGACCTCTCTTTTATAATCGAGATATCTCTGTTTTTTGTTGTTTACGGCATACGCTGTTGTTTTTTCGCCATCGCTGTATGTGAGTAACCATGTCAGTGTACCTAAACACTTCGGAGTTGGATCAACTTCTTTTTAACAGCTCATGTTTACTTACTCATTTCAATGCGCAGTAGTATACGTAAACATTATGACGACATTCCAAATCTTCTCTCAACAATCACAAAGCCGTTTCCTAGTCATTTGTATCACCGAAACTTTTCTTTGTGACGCTGATAAAAATCTTTTCGGCTTCCTCAACTACTCATCTGAATACGCACACAGACCATCAAGCAATCATGGTGGAGCAGCCATGCTATGTATTATCAAACCTGGCGTTCAAACGACGGCATGACCTTGCACTAAAGTTACATAACTGTGAACCGTATGGGTAGAATTCGATCATTCGTCGCTTAACATTGACAACAAAAATTTTATTTTGGGTTGCATTTATCGTTCGCCATCTAACTCAATTACTAACTTTTGCAGTGCCTTAGACAATCTGCTTGAATCATTGTCATCAGGAAATAAAAATGTAGTTATCGTTGGCGACATGAATATCAACCTGCTTGATACCTCGTCCACTGACTTCACGACATATTCTAGCTGCTATCACAGTTACGGTTACGAATGCCTGATTACTCAAGCAACACGTCTTTCTCATGACGGCGGAAGCTCACTGATTGACCATGCGCTATCTAACCTTTTGGTCCCTCCTGAAGTAGGCGTTCTTACCAGTGATATCACCGACCATTATTCTATTATTCTTAAAACTATTTCAACTCCCATTTGCCGTTCCGCATGCTTTCACAAACTTGTTTTGGATAAGGAAGCACTTATCGAGACCATTACAAAATCAGACTGGCTCGCTGTAAAGGAAACCAACGACCGTCAAGAAGCATTTTCGCGCTTTTTATTTTTACTTTTACATTACTTCCATTCCCATTCGCATAGGAAAAAATGCAAAGAAGGTTATTGCGTCACCTCAAAACCCATGGCTAACTGATAAATTACTGAAAGCAATGCGCAGACGCGAGAATCTATAACAAAAATACCAAAAAAACAGCCTTTCAATATCAAGCTAAGAGCAAGGTACAAGAAATACTGTAACGATCTCTGTGCGCAGTTAAAAAGTGCAAAAAGAAAATACCACCAACAGAAAATATTGGAATGTGGGAATAACACTGATAAAAAATGGAAATTAGTAAATTCTTTTTCTAAACAGAAATGTCGACCGAGGAAGCATTACTTCAACAATTCATAATGGCATTGTGCACTCAAATCCACGTGACATTGCTGATACATTCAGTGACTTTTTTTCTAACAATCTGCCATCGGACCAAGTTTTAGATTACAAAATCACTCGCTTACCCCAGTCCTTCTATTTGTTCCCCACTCCTGCCGACGAAGTAATTCAGAATCTAAAAACCACTAGCGCTGTTCTAGGCGACATTGGTCCATCACAGATAAAGCTGATTTCTCTCTCTATATCTGATATTCTTGCATATGTCATTAATCTGATATTTAAAAAGGGGACTTTTCCTCGCGAACTGAAGCGTGCTAAATTTACCCCAGCATTTAAAAAAGGAGACCGTTCATTGCTAACGAACTACCGGCCTATATGTGTGCTCCCGTTCCCCAGCAAATTAATTGAGAAATTATTTGAAAAGCGCTTAACTGATTACCTTCGCAAGTTTAGCATTCTTACTGATTTTCAGTTTGGTTTTCGAACAGGGTATTCTACTGATCTCGCTTTATCATTTCTTACTGAATTTCTAAAGAAGGCCATTGACGATAGCTGTTTAGCTGGATCTGTTTTTGTTGACCTAACAAAAGCCTTTGATACTATCAACCATCAGATACTCTTCATAAAACTGGAAGCAATGGGCGTCTGTGGTCCTGCTCTGTCATTCATTCGTAGTTATCTCCTTAATGGAAACCAAACGGTCAGTATTTCCGGTACTTGCTCCAAACAAACAACAACAAACATAGGAGTACCACAAGGGTCCGTTCTGGTCCCACTTTTGGTTTTAATCTATATCAACGATCCACCTAATTTTATCATTCACTGTAAATGTTTGCTCCACGCTGATGATACGACGACTATTAGTTCCGATAATAGCATAGACTGTTTAATAAATAAGCTAAGCACTGACCTTCGCAATATATTACACTGGTGTAAATGAAACAAATTACAGTTGGATCAAAAAACCCAATTTATTCTCTTTTCATCACATCAGCGATCGCCAGTACCGGCTCCCACGATTAGTATCCCAATTCATTTGATCCATGCTAGTAATGACTGTGTTTGCTTGGGCGTCAGACTTCCACAGCCATATTTTAGATGTCAAGAAAAAGCTTTCTTATGGTATACGCATCCTCATTTGGTCTCGCCCTTTTTTTTCACGTCCCATTCTCTTGTCACTGTACTACGCATTTATTCATTCTCACATCAACTACTGTATAACTACCTGGGGTACTACCTACAACACTCACCTCGCACCTTTACAGACTGTTCAAAACAAAGCAATTAAAATAGTCACTTCTAGTTCATATTGGACCAATTCCAATCAACTATTCTATATCTGCAACGTTCTTACAGTGCGCGATATGGTTAAGTATAATCTAGCCATATGGTTATTCAAGTATATCAATGAGGTATTTCCCATTTCCATCATCCCATCCTCCTCACTTCTCAATACCAACAACACTAGATTTGCTTTTCCGCAATAACTTCATCTTACCGAAATCCCGCACTAACTATGGCAAACAAACCGCTCATTTTAGCTCACTTTTCATATGGAATTCACTGCCATCCGTCCTAAAATCAATGAATGTACACTCGTTTGTAAAAGAATTAAAAAACTCTTTGTCAACGAATACAACAACACGTAGCATTTCATTCTCATAGCCCCTACAGCATGCTGTCACATATTTTTTTTGTTTGTTTTAAATACATCTCGTGTTTCCGAAAACGCACCACGAAAGCGCGGACAATTTAGAGTTGGTCCTTTGGTGCGCCAGCGAACGCCGGTTGTGGTCCAAAGACTGAGTCTGAGCCGAGAGTCGATAACACAAACGAAAACGAAATATATTCTCAGTTAAGGCAATACAAATAACACCAACACATGCACACTCGGCTGGTACCAGTTAGAGCTTCACAATATAACTCAGATGGTGTTTACACAACGGGAGCTAAACATACAGATCACACGCTACAAATGCAATCGCATGCATTACAACTATTCAATGACAGTTAAAGTCCTGAATAAACAATGACGTATCCAGTCCAGAATACTTGGACGGTAATCGAATGCTTCTCTTCAAGGAAACACTCACGCCAGCTCCAGCGTTGATCGTCGTAGCTCAACCGTCGTCGTGACTTGTCACGGCTCACACGGTGTCGTCATCGGATTCTTCCGGATCGACGATCGACTGACCGCACACCATCATAAACACGTCTTCTTTGGGAAACGGAGCCACACTCAACTTACGTACTTCACCATATCCGGGCAGACTGACTCACTCCTGTCTCGACTACTGTCTCGACTGTCTGACTGGTCGTCGTCGCACGCTTTTATTGCTTTTATCCCTTCTCCCCCGGTTTCTAGAAGCGTCGGGAGAGTTCTTCGGCGTGCAGTACAGCTGAGGCTAGAGAAAGGGCGAGAGCTTTCTCGTAGGTTCGAATCGCGGCGGCATCGCTCGGGGATGCGTTCCCCCTTCCTTCTAGAAACATCCAGGTTTTGCCGGGCGTTTGATCGCGTTGTCTGCGTCTGGCTCCAGTGGGTGAGGAGAATGCGGCGCGCCGGCGTCTTTTGATGCTTGTTTTTTCGTCGTTCGCGCTTCTTGGGCGCGCGGCTCGCGCCGTTCTGTCTCGCAGCTGCTTGAAAGCGGCCGCGCGCGCGCTTTATAACACGCTCGTTTGTGACACTATGTCTTATTTGTTTTTATGTTCTTCATGTACAGTAGGTCCCAATTCAGTCTCCCACTACGGGACCTCCTTCTGTATACTGTCTGTAATGACTTTATTCCATAGTAACAATAAAATTTGATTCTGAATCTGACTACTCGTTTGCCTTCGACTCGACAGTCGGAGCAGCGCGGCTGCTCCGCTCCGGGCGCTGCGTTTAGGGTGCTCCTCGGCGGCGGGCGTCTTGCAGAGTGTGGCTGACGCTAACACCGCTTTCTGCAAAGGCAGCGACATCCCAGTTTGTTTTCATCCATCAAGATTTTGGCTGTGCTTGAGGGCAGTCGCGGTCAGAGCAGTGAAGCCCGGGAGGTTTGCACGAAGGCGCCTTCCTTGCAGGAGTTCAGCAGATAATCGCTCGTCTTCCAGTGGGTTAGAGCGGCAGGTCAGCAGGCCCAATCAGAAATTATCTCGCGAATCTGCAGTTATCTTCAAGATGCGCTCCACTCCACACGTTTTTTCCGCAAGCCAGTTAAACTGTGGATAATGAGGGCTGGAAGGGACGTGCGTGAAGATATATTTCTTTGAAAATGACGCAAATTCATAACTGGACAGTTGTGGGCCGGTATCTGTACATACGGCAACTGGCAAGCCAAGTCTTGCAAATTCTAGCAGTCAGTCCGGCAATGGTTGATAGCGCCCATGTATCTGGCAGTTTTTGTGCGTCTGAGAAGCTTTACAAGGCATTAAAATCAATCATGTACAAGTCATCCGCAAACGAAAAAAATGACTCAGCTATATGCCATGCGTAACCTGGCACGGATCGCATTTGAAGTGGTTCGCGCGGATCATTGTAAGCGCAGTTGCTGCATGTATGACACATCTGCGCCTAGCAGGGATTTCAGCGATGTGCCCTGGCCAAAATACGAGGCGTCTGGCTCTTTCCTAGCACTTTTGCATGCCGAGATGACGTGCGTAGGCCACACTGTTTGACGCATGTTTTTCGGAATAATCAGTGCAGATGCCTCTAAAAGAATAATGTTGACGACTGACGCCTCCTGCTCAAAAGGCTTGAGTTCACCTTGTACCGGTGGCCCCGTTCACAAGCTTGCCATTACCGACTGCAGGTAGGTCCCACGAGTGGTTGCCGCCTACAGTTCTTTCTGCGCTGCTTACGTGGTATTTTACCGTGGTAGCTCGATAGCGTGAGCTTTTACGTCGTCGGTGGCGCCATCCTTGTCTTGGCTGTCAGCAGTCGACAGGGACAGCATGTCAGCAAGCACAAGGTGCTTGCCAGGAATATACTGCAAGGCGCACTCATGCTTGAACAATCTCAAAAAGAATCGCCATATCGCCGATTTCCTTTTGAGGGATTGACAACAGGGGCTTGAAGTCCGTTTCGACCGTCTCTTTCTACCCATAAAACTGACGTAATTTGTTGCAAATTCCTATGGCCTCATTTTTTACCTGAGCATAGTGTTTTTCTGCTTCAGCCAGAACTCGAGATACAGAAGCTACGGATCGCCCTCATTAATGCGATACTGCAAAGGAGCGGATACTGCAAAGGGGGGATACTGCAAGAACTCATTTAAAGTCAAACATTTCTAACACGAGGGGGGGGTCAAAATTTGTGTAACGCTTTTCCATCCTTTGACGTGGTTTTTCATCCACTCGAATTCTCTGCCAGCTTTGGCAACAATTCTTAATAGTGCCACCTTCTTCGCTGCCGCTGCTTGCAGACGAAGTTCGAGTCTTTGCTTGAAGCGCTTTGAATTTTCAGAGCGGTTGTCTGATAGACGCAATGGCAGCGGCGTCTTCGGCAGGTCCATAGCGATTCTGCTGCGTTTCGGTCTGTAGTGGCCACTTGTGACACCAAGGCCGACGCAACAACATGACGGCCAGAACAAGATGAATGATTGGTTTATTGAAGCACAGATTGTAAGGCGCTCGATAGTGCGCCGAGAGTATCTGCGCATGTCAGATGCGCAGTCAGGTTCCGGTTGCCTTGCCGGACACAGTAGAGGTTTCGCTTTAATAATACTCTACAGTGATGATTACTTTCCATGCATGCGTTAATGATATTTTGGAGAAATGGTCAATCATTTCTAATTCCTAAGATATTGGACTGAAACTTGCTGCCTTTAGTAAATTAGGTAAAGACAATTTTTTGCACAGCGCGGTTCATGTGTAGAATATCACACTTTACTACTTGTGGCCACGATTATCTGTTTTACCAGGAGCTGCTTAAGTACACCAGCTAAGCACAGAAATATTTTTTCCACGACTTCACAATGTCAATGACGGCTGAAGGCTGCAATTTTTTGAAGCTGTAGTATAAGAATTTATGATGAACATGTTGTCGGCGGTCGGAAGCGAACCCAAAACCTCTGCTGTTATTCATAAGATATATGATGACGTGCATGAAAATGAAGCGACGCTTAAGGGGTATTCAGACGGGGGAGAAATGCTCGGGGGGTAAAGGCGGAGCATAGTGACGTCAGCTCACGAGGAGAAGTCTCCACAAATGCCCCCCACTCACACGGACGAGGCAAACGGAGGGGGAGACCAGTGTTACTTGACTACTCTGGTGGCTTGCACCACCCGTTTGACGAGCTGCTGACGACGAGCTGCAGACGACCATCCAGCTGCAGACTGGACACCCACTGCCGCTCTGTGCAGGAGCAAGTGCAACAATGTGGCCAAACAAGAGCCCGAAATTCCGCCACATCCCCCACCGCAGGGGGATCGTTTGTCCTTTCGGGGAAAACGTCCCCGTCTCCTCCGAGGAGGCGCGGGGGGGGTCACGCCCACTCGCTAATCCGTGACGTCGCGGTCACGTGATACGCAATCCCCCCGTCTCCCCCGAGCATTCCTCCTCCGTCTGAATACCCCTTTATAGTTGCGAATCGTTTGGACGGACCAGTGTCGATGAGTTATGACGACTTGCAGCTCACTTTAATTTTACATGTACGCTGTGAATTTTCATTGTTAAGAAAACCATTGCTTTAGAAAACATCTGGCGTCTTTCGTTAAGCAGCTGGCGCCTTTTCGTTTTGCTTTAGAAACATCTGGCGTTCTTTCGTTTTGCTTTTACAGAACATCTGGCGTCTTTCGTTGGTTTATTTCATCAGTCAACGGCGTTTTGAACAAAATTTTTATTGTTTAATCACGCACAGGAGAAATCTCGCCAGGCACTACCTTGGAGGTAAAGAATGGCTGCTAATGGGAATGAGAGACAGAAGAAGTCGGCTTTTAGCTAACGCTGCGAATTTTTTATTGTTCAACAACGCACAGGAAAAATCTCCCACCGGCACCACCTAGGAGGTCAAAGCGTAAGACTGGTTACTCACAACGACTACGACTACGAGGGACGAACGGGTGCCGCCTTAAGGAGCTTCGCCCCTAAAAAATTCGGCAGATCCCACGCCTTGTGGGAATCGGTGTTATGCGAAGCAGTCAGCGAGTAGTTCTCTTAGCTGCATGTTTTGGCTTTGAGCCAAGCGTTAGGAGGTGGATCAACGTGTTTTTGTAAGCATTCTAGTTGGGTGCACATCCTGGTCTTATCAGGCACGTCGACTACACTGCCGTTTAAAGGGTAACTAATGGCCTGACGTACCGTTAGAACTCACTTTAGGGGACAGACGTGAGTATTATTGAAACGAAGTGCACTTTACGGTGCTATGACGTGACTATCATACGTAACTTTCGTTAGCGTATTCCCCGTGGTCGAGCGACGCTTGCACATAGTTTAGTGAATCATATGAATACAAATGTAATGTTTCTTAGACTTCTATGAAAGTGGAACCAGCACTAGAACCACAATTGTCGTTAACCCGGCATGACGCCTGTATAAATAAGAGTACATATGTAATGTTTATTTTTTGTAATAAATTAGATAACCAGCACTGCAACCACAACTCACGATGCACCGACACTACGCCTGCATAGGGCCTTTTTCTAAAGCAGTCTCAAGACTTAATGTGGCCCTGTCGTCGAGTACGTGACTGTCACGCAGAATGCTTGGGTTCGATCCCTGTTGGGATCCTGACCTTTATTCTTTCCACTCGTCGGGTCAACGCTACCGATGTCGGTTTTTCTTTACGCTGCCGCATGTAAATTACCCATGTCTGTTCTCGCCGTTCGTGGGAAGATATAACTCTCAATCTCCTTGGGCGAGAGAGAGAGAGACTCTTCATTAGAAAAAATTCGGCAGATCTAACGTACCGTGGGAGTCGATGTTATGCGAAGCATGCGCCGGGTAGGTGACTGTGGCGTAACTTTTTTTACTGAGCGACACGTTACAAAATGACGCTGAAGATTTGTATAAATATTATGCGCACGCATATATATGTTTAAGAGCCGCATATGTGTTATATATGCAGTTGTTTACGGTTGGATAACGCTGCCAATGGCAACGTGGGTATTACCAACACCAGCAGCGGTAAGCTGATATGTAGTGCTTATACGTGTCCCGAGGACGCACGCACGTTTCACGAACCCGTGTGCATGTGTGCAAGAAGTTGTTGACAGTTCTTTGGGACGTAAAATGTAATTTGGGACGTAAAACCCCACATATTATTATTATTAAGTTCTTGAACAAGGGCATCATCACCGTGACCAGTGAGCACCAGCAGCTGGTCATGACTTGTTATCGGTTCTGGTCGTGATCGCGGAGACGAGGGGTTCATGTGGACTGAAGTATGAGGTATAGTACAGATGTTGGAAATCATGGATGCTTCGGTCACTTCGTCGACAAATTGTCTGTCGATAGAGCCGGCGACATGTCGGAACCTGAAGTCACCCTTGGCGTTGGTGAGGTATAGGCCATCGAGGCTGGTAGGCCTGGATAGTACTACGTAGACTAACATCAGTGGATGGTGTTTGTCGTATACGTAGACTACCTGGGCGTATGTGCCCTACCTAGCTTAGTCGACAAAGCGGCTGTCAATCAATCTGGCATCATCCTCGGTCAGCATGAGGCCATCGCCCAGCCTCGTAAGAAATAAAGAGGACACTGCATCGTTCTGGTGGACGAAGTGCACTGTACGGTGCGGTGATGTGGATATCATATGTAACATTCGTTAATGTAATCCTCCGGGGTCGAGCAATGCTTCAATATAGCTTGCTGAATCAGAGGAACACAAACGCAATGTTTATGAGACTGCTATTAAAGTGGAGCCAACACTGGAACAACAGACGTTAATCTGATATGACGCCTGCCGTGACCTCTGATATGAGACCTGCCGTGGCTCAGTGGTAGAATACCTGATTGCCACGCAGAATGCTTGGGTTCGATTCCTGCTGGGATCCTAATTTTCATTTTTTCCATTCTTTGAGTCAAAGCTTCCGACGTTGGTTTTCCTTAACGCTTTAGCATTTAAGTAGTTACCAATGTCTGTTATCTTCGTTCCTGGGTAGATATAAACTGTCAATAACCTGTGGCGCATACCCATACACCGCGGCCCGTGGTAAACGGGTATGTGCCACACGTGTCTTGACGACGTATGCGACAGGATTTTAACGTTATGCATGTCATGACCCGCAATCAAAGGGTTTGACGACGTGCGCGGCAGGATTTTCAAGTTATTCATGTGATGACCAGACAGTCATATTATTCAAATCATGTTACCCTCCCATGCAAATTTTGGTCTACACCAAGTTAAGGAGGCGATCATGAGAGCACCCAGACGTAGGCGGCTAGATAGATAGATAGATAGATAGATAGATAGATAGATAGATAGATAGATAGATAGATAGATAGATAGATAGATAGATAGATAGAAACGCTCAAAGTGCCAGAGGTTCGCTGAGAAATGCTTCGCATTTAAAACAGATCTTTGCCGGCGTAAGTATACCGCTGGCCTGCTACTCTGTGCAGGGATGGAGAATGGGATTGACAGACTAAAGAAGAGAGGGAAGCCTGTGGCGCATACCCGCTTACCTTATACGGGTATGTGCCACATGGGGCTGGAGGAAAGGGTTTGACGACGTGCGCGGCAGGATTTTCACGTTATTCATGTGATGACCAGACAGTCATATTATTCAAACCCTCTTAGCCTTGCATTCCAATTTTTGTCAACACCAAGATAAGGAGGCGATCATGAGAGCACCCAGAAGTAGGCATCTAGATAGATAGATAGATAGATAGATAGATAGATAGATAGATAGATAGATAGATAGATAGATAGATAGATAGATAGATAGAAACTCTCAAAGTGCCAAAGGTTTGCTAAGAAATGCTTCGCATTTAAAAGCGCAGTTGCACGTGTCCAAATTTCTTGCTATTAAAGCGAAGCTATATATGGCTAGGCGAAAGAGGTCAAATGTGCGCAAAATCTATTTCAGCATATATATATATATATATATGAAAGAAAACTTGTCACAGTGAAAAACATAACATTTATCTGAGCTTTCGGCCGGTCCCCGGCCGAAAGCTCAGAATAAATGTTGTTATGTTTTTCACTGTGACAAGTTTTCTTGCATATAATTAAACCAATAGCCAGGAACATTCTTTCGATATATATATATATACCCGCTTTCTTCGAATATAAAAGCCACGCCATATCCACGAAGTGAATGATGATTAAGGAGCTGGCTCGGAGATAATCAGGTAAACCGTGCATGCTCCGTACAATTCATCTACTGTTATATAAAGACGTGACACGTTGTTATAGTAGCGATTGTGGTCAGGTTGTTGTCGAACCACAAGCGGTAGCAGACCTTGCAGCTGTGGCCGAACGTGTGGTCGAGGAAATCGCACTTGAAGCGCGCGTCGGCGCCACCAACTTTAGATAGCGACCGCTTTCAGCGCTTCGCCGCTGCATCCCGCGTCCGTACCTCCACCGCTTCCGCGCTGCTTCGGCTTCGCGGGCTTGTATCTCAGGGTCCGCACGACGATGACGTCTCTCTGTGGCCTCACGAGCTGTCACCGCAGATTCTTCCTGGCGAGCCCGCGCTGCTGCTGTCTTACGAGCCCTCCGCTCCGTAGCCGTGTCTTTTTGGTTCATGTTATTAGTATCGAAGCGCACTGACTGACGACTGTCGAAAGAGAGAGGAAGCGCGCGGTTTTTGCCCTCTGGCGGTGTTCTATCAAACTAGAGCACGCCCTGGGCCGAGCGAGCGCCGCATGCTACAGTCGGCTATGCTATATGTGGTTTTGCCTGCCATAATATCATCATTCTTCGCCCCAGCTTAAGAGCCATATCCTAAAAATCAGTTGTTAGTGGGCGTTCGTCCGTGTCACTTGTGCTCGTTCCGTTCGAATAATTATTGCTGGGGTTTAACGTCCCCAAACCATGATGTGATTATGAGGGACGCCGTAGTCGAGGGCTCCGGTGGTTTTGACCACCCGGGGTTCTTTAACGTGCACCAAAAAAAGTACACAGCTCTTAAGCATTTTCGCCTCCATGGAAAATGCGGCCGCCGCGGCCGGGCCTCGATCCCGCGACCTTCGGGTCAGCAGTCAAGCACCATAACCACTAGACTACCGTGGCGGGTTGTGGTCGTCTTGTTGGCGCCTTACTCCTCGAATTATGTTTGACGTCTGTATAGCTTTGAAAAGGCAGCGAAATTGAAAACTGCTTGCAAGCTATGTTTCACGTTGTTCATCTGAGAAAGTAGTTCTGTTTCACTGCTTTCTCGCAGCAAGGGTCCGGCAGCATGGGAGAGACGCTTCCTGACATACGCACGGAGGGCGAGGAAAAATGCCACTCGAACATCTACACCATCAGCCAGCCTTGCTCAAGCGGCCGCAGTTCACCGACCAACACGAGCTTCCGCTTGCGCAACTTGCAGCCGGACAGCGTCTCCACCAACCACGTTCGCCCGCCTTCTTCAGAGGAGAGCCTAGAGTCAAACCGGTCCGCTACCAGGTGAGTTGCGTATACGTCTCTTGAGCACTAAGGAAGTAGTAAAATCCGAAGTATTCGTTCTACCATGAACCGGGTTTG
Source organism: Rhipicephalus sanguineus (assembly GCF_013339695.2). Taxonomy (NCBI): domain Eukaryota; kingdom Metazoa; phylum Arthropoda; class Arachnida; order Ixodida; family Ixodidae; genus Rhipicephalus; species Rhipicephalus sanguineus. Next base: position 6,575,054 of record NC_051177.1, read on the forward strand.
AAGGACAATACGCCGGAAGAGATAGAGCAGTGCGTCCCAACGCTGCCGTTTATTCCAGTGAAAAGAAGCAGGTCCTCGCGCCGTTTCTCGTCTCTCTCTTCTTCTAGCGCGCGCTATGTTTTCAGTTATTAACAGAAGTTCCCGAGTGGACGCCTAGAAGCAACCCAGAGAAGGGAACCTCCATCCACTATTATCTTTCTAGCAGTGGTTCCTGTCGGCTATCATGGGCGACATTATATTTTTCAAGAAGCACACCTGAATTCATTCCGCAGCCAACGGAAGTTGAGCGTTGGCTCTAATGGGGCGAAACCCCAAGAAAAGCTCATAAAAATAGCTAATGTTAAAAGTTAAGTGCTGTATAAGTGTGATAGGAATTTAGAATATTTGAAGTGCGCGGCCGATGGCGCGTATGTGCCGTCTGATCGCGAGAAGAGGAGGACGATGAGGATGTCTCGCGCGGGAGAGGTCGGCTGAGTGCTAGCCTGAGCTGCATGGGCGGGACCCGCGTTCCCGACCAAGTGTGCGGCCACTGAAGACTTGTGCCTGGGGCTTGTGTACCACGGGCGTCAACGGGTTCCAGTGCCGGGGCCACTACCGTGCTGGGCGAGGTTCCAGACCAACCGGCGCCGGGCCTTCGTCCGACGCACGCCTGGACCGTCGGTGACAGCATCGCCGCGCGGTCGACGAGCCGTGAGTGTGTGAGTGTGCCGTCGCCGCGCAGACAGACGCTTCTCACTAAACGTATAGACCGAAGTGTGTGTTATGTGTATGTGCTTGTTCAACGTGCTCGTCCGTTCCGTCCCGCGTCCACATTAAAGCCTCGACGTTTCCGTGAGACCTTCTTTGTGTGCAAGAAGCCTGAGCCCACTAACAACATCACAATTTTGGCGAGCCTGCCAGGATACATGAAACTTGTCCAGTTTCTCGTCTTGAGGGTCCTCCTCCTGGACCGCTTCTACGAGACCACCCGCGGTCCGCAGGTGTTCCTTTACTTCGGGACCAGCACTCCGAAGCTAGATGACCCGCTTTGTCGCAGAGGAAGCACCGGTCGGTTGGCCTCGACGTCTTCGGTATTTCCGCCTTGCCAGAATGCTCCACCGTGGCCTCTTTGAGGGTCTTCTCCTTGCTCATATTGGTGAGGTGTTGTGCCTCTATGAAGGAACGGAACTGACGAGCACGTTGAACAAGCAAATACACATAACACACACTTCGGTCTATACGTTTAGTGAGAAGCGTCTATCGGCGCGGCGACGGCACACTCACACACTCACGGCACGTCGACCGCGCGGCGATGCTGTCACCGACGGTCCAGGCGTGTGTCGGACGAAGGCCCGGCGCCGGTTGGTCTGGAACGTCGCCCAGCATGGTAGTGGCCCCGGCATCGGACGGAACCCGTTGACCGCACCGGAACCCGTTGACGCCCGTGGTACGCAAGCCCCAGGCACAAGTCTTCAGTGGCCGCACACTAGGTCGGGAACGCGGGTCCCGCCTATGCAGCTCAGGCTAGCACTCAGCCGACCTCTCCCGCGCGAGACATCCTCATTGTCCTCACCTTCTCGCGACCAGACGGCACATACGCGCCATCGGCCGTGCACTTCAAATATTCTAAATTCCTATCACAATAAGATACACAGCAAATAAGAGCATACGTTTACATGATAAGAGCTAATCAAATATCAGCATAATTAATCAAAATCAATTCAGTGAGCTCATCGAGAGACTTTACTGCGAGCATTTGGGATCGTTGCGGCATCTGGCGGAGCAGAGCTCAACATTGAGGCTGTCAACGGAAAATCGAAAAGCGATCCACTCGCCGGAAAAGAAAACCACGCAGGGTTTCAGACGGCGCTTGCAGCCTGAATGTCCAACGAGACGGAATGTCCGATAACGAACATTCACCCTCGTTGGATATTCCGTCGCAGTTGGACATTCCGTCTTGCTGGACATACCGTCTCGGTCGGAAAATTAAAATGAGTCGCCAGTAGGAGCAACCGAAATTGTATGTAATAGATTACACGTAACATGGCAAAGTAGCCCTAGTATTGTGTGTGTGGCATGCTTTTCTTCTTCTTCTGGCACGACCCACTTGGGACATAAACTAGTAGTGGGTAGTCTTCTGAGGAAAAAGAAGAGGTAGTTGGAACAATGGCGGAGATACCTTAATAAACCGCGCTGTGTTTTCGGAACCGCGTTTCAGAGTGCTATATTTATTGGTGACCCGGACTACGAACGCGACCTTCCATGGAGCAGCGTGAGCATCTCGACGGCCCAGCCCTGCTACCGCTGCCACTGCACCCGGCCATGTACCTCTTCGGTGTTGTTGGAGGTACTACTACCATAACGCTACCACAGCTGTGGCTTGCCGATCCCTCCTTATGGTTCATTCAAGTCGAGAACAAGTTCCGCATTCATCGCATCACGTCAGAAGTTCGCAAACATGAGCTCCTCGTTGAAGCGTTGCCGCCACAGGCAATGACCGAAATACGCGACATCCTCGTAACCCGCCTGGTGACACCTCCATATACGACAGTCAAACAGGCTCTTCTTCACCGACTCGTTCCGCCTAAGCATCGGCGCATTCAGCAACTTCTGTGCAACGAAGAGCTCGGGGACCGCCGTCCCACACAGTTTCTACGTCACCTGCAGCACCTGCTTGGGGACCAGCCGGACAGTTTGGAAACATCCATACTTCGTGAGTTGTTTCTACAGAGTCTTCCACCTACCGTGCGAATGGCTCTTGTCCCAGCTCAGGATAAAACGCTGTCGGAGCTGGCAGAAATTGCCGATGACATGATGGACGTTGCTCCGGCAGTCATAAACGCTGCCCACACCTCTCCGATTTCCGAAGCAGATTCCCTTCGAGAAACGGTAAAAGATCTCGCAGCTGAAGTCGCCAACTTGCGTCTGCAATTGCTGAGCATTCGCAACTTAAATGACCAGCCTCGTCCACACCGACCATCTCTGACGTCGCCTGCTCCGCAACGGCCCCTCCACCAGCCCGAGCACCGCTTTTCACCGCAGAAGACATGCTACTATCACCGGCGTTTTCGTGCCGCGGCTCGCAGATGTGTGCCACCCTGCTCATGGCGCATGGGAAACGCTGCGGCCGATCGTCAATAACAGCGGCGGGCGATCAAGGCCAAGCATCAAGCCGCCTCTTCCACATCACTGACAGAACCACAGGTCTTCGCTCGCTGGTGGACACTGGAGCAGAAGTCAGCATATTTCCAGCGTCCAAAACTGACCGGCGTCTCCGCGAGAAGTCAACTCCTTTACAAGCGATCAATTCTTCGGTCATCGCAACTTACGGACAGAAGTCTCTGACCCTTGATCTCAGTCTCAAGAGGAAACTGCAGTGGTTATTTTGGATAGCAGACGTACGTTACGCAATCTTAGGCGCCGATTTCTTAAGGCATTTTCATCTGCTCGTGGATATGAACCGCTGTCGCTTGGTGGATAGCTATGCCGGCTTATCGGTCAATGGGTTTCTGTCACGCGCTACGGCCCTAAACCCCCACTTTCATGAAACCGCCTACGTCCCCATATACAGCCCTGCTCAACGAGTTTCCGGAGATTACAACGCAGTCTCCCATGGATAAGACCCCCAAGCACACTGTGACCCACTGCATCGTTACCACAGGCCCACCGGTTCACTGCCGCCCTCGCCGACTTGGCCCTGATAAACTTCGAATTGCTCGCAACGAGTTTGAGCATATGTTACAGCTGCAGATCATTCGTCCGTCATCAAGCTCGTGGTCGTCGGCCCTACACATGGTTCCCAAGAAGAACAATGACTGGTGGCCGTGTGGTGATTATCGGGCTCTCAATGCAGTCACCGTTCCAGATCGATACCCGTTACCCAATATTCAGGACTGTACTGCCTTTTTAACCGGCACAACAGTATACTCGAAGATTGATCTTGTGAAAGCTTATCACCAGATCCCCGTTGAGCCTTCTGACATTCCCAAAACTGCAATACTTACCCCATTTGGGCTCTATGAGTATTTGCGAATGCCTTTCGGTTTGAGAAACGCAGCTCAGACATTTCAGCGTTTTTAGATGAAGTCACAAGAAGCTTTCCGTTTTGTTTCGCCTATATCGACGATCTTCTCGTTGCCAGCAAGGACGCTGAAACGCACAAGGCACATCTACGTGAGCTTTTCACTCGACTGCGTGATTACGACCTTGTCATCAATGTAGAAAAGTGTCAGTTTGGAGTCTCGGAGATAGCATTCCTCGGACATCAGATCACTAAAGATGGCATCACTCCTCTACCTGACAAGGTTCAAGCTATCCTCGAGTACCCGCCTCCCACATCGATACGTAATCTGCGACGTTTTCTCAGACTCGTCAATTTTTATCGCCGCTTCATCCCTACATGTTCTACACTGCTGCAGCCTCTGGAAGCACTACTCTCGACTTCGCAAGCCGAGTCAGCCGCACTTCCCTGGGACACGGTCGCGGATCAAGCTTTTGCCGCCGTTAATACCAAACTCGCCCAGGCCACCCTCTTGCACCACCCTTCATCAACTGCTCCCACCAGCCTCATGGTGGACGCTTCTTCAGAAGCAGTTGGAGCCGCTCTTCATCAATGGATCAATGGTGCATGGGCTCCAATTTCCTTCTTTTCCCGCAAGTTACGCGACACTGAGCGCCGATACAGTACTTTCGGACGGGAGCTCCTCGCGGCCTACCTTGCGGTGAAGCATTTCAGGTACTTCCTTGAAGAGCGACAATTTGCCATTCTTACCGACCACAAGCCACTTGTTTCGGCTTTACGTTCCTGCAGTGCCACGCACACTCCTAGAGAACTTCGACACCTTGCTTTCATTGCCGAATTCACCACAGACATACGTTATGTAAAAGGCAGCTTTAACAGCGCAGCGGATGCTCTCAGTCGTATTACCATCAATGCCACGACAGGCGCCAGCGACCTTTCATTGTCTTCGCTCGCGGAGGCACAGGCATTAGACGATGAATCCACGACTCCGATC